>NC_050580.1:65233561-65533561 GCF_011100635.1 Trichosurus vulpecula | reverse complement strand
AACAAAGCCCTTCATAGTGGAAAAGAGTTCTGTATCCCAGTCCTGCTACTTTCTACCTATAGAGCCCTGGGCAAGTCACATAACTTCCTGGGGCCTCAGTTCTCTGAGGTTCCTTTCTCTAACTTCCATTTTATAACCTGTGACTTCAAATCCCTCAAAAACCAGGTTTCTCACTTCTTATCCTGGCTCCAGGATAAAGGACAAACAGAGGATTTAATACTTGGTCTTGGAGACACTAGGGAGTTAATTGAATAGGGAGATGACATAGTCAGATTTGCACTTTAGGAAGATCATTTTGACAGTTGAGTGGAGGATTGGACTAGAGTGGGGACAGACTGGATCCTGGGAGCCCATCCAGAAGACATTTATTCAGGCATGAGACAATAAGTTTCTCTTATAAACTAGATCAGGCAAAGGAGCTGTTAGACTCTGGCTCCCACCCCCACTAAACAGACTAGTAGCCATACCCTAAACAATCCCAGATCACCATCATTTTATAATAATGTTATTAATCCATTTCAACCAAACCCTACTGTACCAGTGTGGCCAGTCAGTCAACAAATGGATGGTTGCTTTCCAGTAATAAAATCCCAAAGCAACTCTTTTGCTTTCTAATGGGGGTGGGGGGAAGGAATACTATATTCTCTATATTTGTCTCAACTAAATTGAATTCAGATATTACTTCCTCCCTAAGCTACTCCTACTCTGTTGATTCCACAGTGTTCAGCTCAACTCTAATGCATTAATTCCTTCTTATTGCCAAGCCAACAAGCATTTATTAGTGACTGTGTGCCAGGAACTATAATAAGCACTGGTGATACAAAGAAAGGCAAAAAGACAGTCTCTGTTCTCAAGGAGCTTGCAGTCTAATGGAGGAGAGAACATAAAAACAACTACATACAAACAAGAAATAGAGAAGATAGATTGGAGATAATAACATAGCAAAGACACTGGCGTTAAAGGAGATCAGGAAAGACTTTTCATAAAGATGGGATTTTAGCTGGAGCCTGAAGGAAACCAGGGAAGCCAGGAGATGGATGAGAGGGAGAGAGTTCCAGGCATGGAGGACTAACATTGCAAGTACCTGTAGTGAGGTAATAGAGTGTCTTGTTCGAGGAACAGCAAAGAGGCCAGTATGACTGGATCATAGATCATGTGGAGGGGAGTAGTAAAATGTAAGAAGACCAGAAGGATAGAAAGGGGCCAGGTTCTTAAGGGCTTTAAAATCCAAATGGAGAATTTAATACTTGGTCTTGGAGATACTAGGGAGCCATGTGAGTTTATTGAATAGGGAGATGACCTAGTCAGACTTGCACTTTAGGAAGATCAATTTGACAGTTGAATAGAGGATGCACTGGAGTGGAGAGAGACTGGATCCAGGGAGCCCACCCAGAAGTCAATTGCATTAGTTCAGGCATGAGGTGATGAGGGCCCTCTTCTAGACCCAGATTCGTATGGAGACCTATTTTAGCTTGACTCTCTTACTTGCCATGGCTTGTTCCCTTTGCCTGGAATGTACTCCTTTCTCACCTCTGCCTCTTAGAATGCCTGGTTTCCTTCAAAGCTCAGGTCAAGCCAACACCTACATGAGACCTTTCCTGATGGCCCACACACACACACTATCCACCCAGCTGCTAGTGCCATCATTACTTCCCCTACCAAAATTACCTTGTATATTTTCTTATATATTTTGTGCTTGTTAGTATGTGCACATGTTGTTTGTCCTGATAAGATGTAAGCTCCTTAAGGGCAGAAATGCTTTCCTTTTTGTCTTTACATCCTCTGCACTTAGAAGAACGCCTTGCCTAGGGCCAAGTAAAAACTGGTTGGCTGATTGGTCAAGTCTGCCTTTAGAGTCCAAATTTGGCTGCCCAGGAATATACCTCCCATTTATAATGTTGCTCCTATGGAATTCACTGCTTCCTGATAGATAGATAGATAGATAGATAGATAGATAGATAGATAGATAGATAGTAGATATGTGTGTATATGTGTGTAATAAATATATGTAATATTATAATGTAATATGATATATATAATAGATCATGTTTTTATAGAATCAATTAATAGCTTTAGGCAGAGTATGACTGTACAGGCTAACTTTTCTTGGAAATAAACAATTTCTCACCTGAACAATTGCAATAGCCACCTAACTGATCTCTTGGCCTTCAATCTCTTCTCCCCTAACATCTCTTCCACATCCCACTATCAGAGCAATCCTCTTAATGCACACTCTACTGTTACTCCCCTGCTCAAGGACCTTCACCAACTCCCCATTGCCTAACAAATAAAGTCCAAACTTGCCAGCTCAGAATCCTAGACCCTCCACAATCCAGCTGCAACCAACACCTCCAGCTTTGTTTCACACCCCACCCATTCTCATGTTAGACTAATTTATCAGTCAATCAATGAGCATTTATTCAATATCTACCATGTGCCAGGCACTCTGCTAAGCACAAAGGAAGGCTAAAGACAGTTGCTGCTCTCAAGGACCTCACGTTCTAATTGGAGAAACAACAAGAAAACAACTAGATACAGAATAAATTGGAGATAAAAAAGGCAAGGGACTAGCATGAAAGGGATCAGGTAGGGCTTCTTGTAGTCAACGGAACTTTAGCTGAGACTTGAAGGGAGCCAGTGCAGTCAGGAGGCAGAGAGAAGGGGCAAGGGTATTCCAGGCACGGGGAACAGCCAGTGAAAATTTAAGAAGTTAGGAGATGGAGTGGCAAGTAAAGAGCAGCAGGAAGGACAGCGTCACTGGACCACGAAGTACATGATGGGGAGTACACAGTCTGGGCAGGTAGAAGAGGGCCGGGTTACAAAGGGCTTTGAATGCCAAACAGGGTTTTCTATTTGCTCCTGGAGATGATGAGGAACCACTGAAGTTTATATTCATCCTTTCTACAACTTACCTCCCATCCCTTTTCCAACCTTGTACCTCTGCTCACACCATCCTCTCTGCCAGGAATGTTCTCTATGCTACCTTTCTTCCATCTATTGAAATCCTCTCCTTCCTTTAAGGCCCTCTCAGGCATCACCACCTCTATGATGCCTTCTCTGATTTCCCTCACCAGAAATTCTCTCTCCCTCCTCTGATTTCTTAGAGCCCTTGGTCTGTACCTCTCAAAAGCCCTGGTCAGTTTCTAATCTGTACTGTCTTCCTTTGAATACAGACTTACCTTCATAATCAATCTGTAAATTCCTTGACTTCAAGGAACAAGAAGATCACATGCTTTGGCTAGGCTCACCACTACCTTGCCTGATAAATGTTGGCTGAATTTAATTCAGCTGTCAAGTGTTTATTGACCTTGGGAGCACAATAAGGGAATGGACCATCTCTTTTTATATCCTAATCTTCATGACATCCTGGTGAAGGAGGCAGTACCAGTGTCCCATTTTACAAAGGAGGCAATCAGGCTCAAGGAAATACTCTGCCCAAGGTCACGTAGCTATTAAGAGGCAGTAATTCAAACCCAAATTTTGAACCTACATCTTTGGATTCTAAATCCACAGCTCTGGCCACTATTCTAGGCTGCCTCTCATTAAGCCATCAAAGGAATATAAGATAAATTCAATCCTGTACTAAGTAGTCATAATCTGCCACTTGCAGATCCCAGGCTTGCTCAGATACAACTGGACTTTGACTACCAAAACTTCCATGTGGGATTTCTATTTATGCTGGCCCTATCTCCTCCGTCTCCTAAATGCAGTGAAGGCATTATGCAGATAAGGGAAATGAGTTGTTGTTCAGCTGTTTCAGTCATAACCCCCTCTGGGGTTTTCCTGGCAAAGACAGTGGAATAGTTCACTATTTCCTTCTCCAGGTCATTTACAGATGAGGAAACTGAGGTAATCAGGGTTAAGTAACTTGCCCAAGGTCACATAGGTAGTGTCTAAGGTTGGATTTGAACTTGGGTTTTCCTGACTCCAGGCCTAGCACTCTATCCACTGCACCACCTAGCTGCCCATAAGGGGTAATGAGGCCCAAGACTATTTGCCTAGTTAGTCACAAATCCAGGACTAAAACAATAGATCTACTGTCTTAGGGCCACTACTTTCCACCAGACTACCTTGTCCTTCATAAACAAGAGCTAAGATTCTGAAGTTGCATCAGTCACCCCATCTTGTTCACAGACATTAGTGTTAAGAAAGAAGGAAGGGGACACCAGAGATACCATCTGAAGAATGGCGAGTAACTGTTCCCACTATATACCAGGAAGAGAAAGAGGCAAGTGATTGAAGTTAAAATGGGAAGGAGCTTCTAAAGGATGGGGTAAGGAATTAACAGGGTAGCGAGAATACAGTCCAGCCCAGAAACAAGAGGGGCTCAAATAAGTGACTAGCCCCAAAGAATGGAAATCTCATTTACTCTCTCCTATGGCTAAGTCCTCCTGCCCTGGACACAGTCAGACCCCTATCCTCAGACTCTGGGACTCTTTTTCAGCTTTGGTCCTTATCTGTTGAATAAGGTGGCTTGGAAATTGATTCAATCCACTCTCAGGGAACTGCAAGTTTTCCTAAGTGGCTTCACCTAGTGTCCAGGACCAGAGTCATGGCCTCAGCTACCCTGAGGCAATAGATAGACTAGTTAGATAGGAAGTTTCTATACTAAGCCTAGGGACATCTTAGACTCTCAGAACAAAACTATGAATTAGAAAAGGTTTTAGGAAGCCTAGGAGTTTGAAAACAGGAATGCTGCTTTGTTTCTCAGCCTATACCTTTTCTTCTGGTCCAAAGGAGAACAAAGCCCAGGCACAACAATTTACCCCAAAGAAAGGAACGTTTTAAGAGTTCCCAGCTCTCATAGAGGCATCATCGTATGGGGGGAAGGGTACAGGAGTTGGAAAAAGAGGAGCTGGGTTCAAATCCAGACTCTTCGATTGACTACCTGTGAGACTTTGGACAAGTCCTTTGGCCCTTCTTGGCCCAGCTTCCTCACCTGGATGACCTTTGGGGTCCTTTCTCTGATCCCAGACTCCCTCTCTCCTCTCTGCCGCCCCTCCCCCAGTTCTCCTCCTCTGTCTGGGAGGCCCTGTGTTACCTCGCCTGAAATGCCGCAGAACACCCCCCTCGGCCTCCTCCCTGGCCGCCCTCGCCTCCCTCTCGCGCCAGCGCCGCAGCTGCTCCTCCCTCATCTTGTAGAAGAGGATGTGCTTCTGCTCATCATTCAACTCCGCCAGGAGCTCTGGGTCAATGTACATCTCCCTCAGGATCTGCTGCAGCATGGTGCCCACTGGGGAGGGTGGGAGGGGCTCCAGTCCACGCCAGAGGATGGGCCCCGAGGGCCCTCAGATCAGCCTCCAGCGAGAGAAGGGAGCCTCCGAGAGCCCTCTCGTCCAGTCGTTTCTCAGTGTCCTTTAGACTCCCATGATCCTTCTTTAACAGACATCTTCCCTTTCCTTTCGCACTCGCAGAGCTGTTCCACTCATCTCGCCATGCCGAAGTAGCCACAGATATCAGATGGAAGAGAGCAAGGGGGATGAGAGAGGACGGATTGCTGCGGGTGTGCACTTCATACCACAAAATCAGCCCCAAAGCTTTTCACCCCCAGTCGCTCCATCACCCAGCAGAAAGGCCCTGAGGCCCCTGGGAGGATGGATGAGGCAGCTGGACCCTCTGTCAGCCTCTGCAGGGTCCAGCCCCAGGCCGGGAGCCTACAGGAGCGACCAGCAGAGTGTCAAGTGATCTACTAACTGAAAGTAACAGCGACACCGGCAATATCTATGTCACTCCACCTGCCTCTGGGAATCGATCTCTCTTCTGCCGATAAGAGAGGAGACAGGTTTGCCTGTTATTTCCTAAGCTACGGGGCCAATTTTCAGAGGGAGCCTGTGGAACTGAGCTGCAGTGAAGGTGAAACCCACTCATGTCTTCTCCACCACTGCTCAAGCTTCCTCAGGGGCACTCAGTGATGCAGCTGACATCTTGGTGGTAGAAAATGTTATGGATCTTTTTTTTTAATCCTAGCCTTTAAAATAGCATTGAATTAATATTAGCCAGACAAGAATCAGCTCTCAAGAACTCATGTAAACTGTCAGACTTATTACCGTTAATTCAATTTCTGCCTCTGACTCAAGAAAGATAGGAAATTTCTATTTAAGTAAATGGTGAACTCTTGCTACTTAATGGAAATTCTCTGATATCAGTGAAAAACTGTTTCTGTTTGGGGAGGGGGCGGGGAAGGGAAGCAGTTGGATCTTACAAGGTAGAAAAAATGTAAAAGCTAAAAACAAACATACTGACAATCTGTTTAAAATTCTCATGGCAGCATAGGGAGGAAGAAAAACTGCAATTGGGTCCCTGCTCTAGGTGTAACTTATACCCAGCCACTGCCCATGTGGCGAGATGACCGGTTTATTTGTAGCTGGACAGATGTGGCGGTGGGAGATCAACCTCCTCCAATATGTAAGTTCTTAAAACTGGTAAAGATCCATTGAGGTGGGAACCCTAACTGGTTCCCAAAGATGTTTTCAGCTAAACTGGTCAGCAAGTATTTATTATGCACTTACTATGTGCCAGGCACTATGCTTAAGCACTAGGGATGCGAAGATTTTTTTTACAGTCCCTGCCCTCAAGAAGCTTATATTCTAATAGGGGAGCCAACATCTAAATAATGAGGTATAAACAACATACATACAGAGTAGGCAGAAGGCAGTCTGAGAGTGGAAGGAACCAGCAGCTGAGAGGATTGAGAACAACCTCTTGCAGGAAGTATTGTTCAATCATTTTTTTTTCAGTTGTGTCCAACTCTTTGTGCTGGCAAAGATACTGGAGTGGTTTGCCATTTCCTTCTCCAGCTCATTTTACAGGTGAGGAAACTGAGTCAAACAGCATTCAGTGACTTGTCCAAGGTTGTACAGCTAGTACGTGTCTGAGGCTGGATTTGAACTCAGGTCTTCCTGACTCCAGGCCCAGCCCTCTGTGCACTATATAATAATCGAACGGCCACCCAGTTTACTAGAAGGCACACTTTGACCTAAATCTTGAAGAAAGCCAAGGAAACAGAGAGGTGGAGGTAAGGGTGCAGGAGAGCATTCCAGGCATGGGGAACAATCAGTACGAAAGAATGGCAGTGGGAGATGTGGTAACACATTCGAGGAGGCCGTGGAGCTGGATGGTACAGTGTATAGAAGTCAAGTGTATGAAGACTAGAAAGAGCTACTTTATAAAGAGTTTTAAGCATCAAGCAAAGGAGTCTGCATTTGGTCCTGAAGGTAAAAGGGAGACACCAGAGCGTGCTGAGCATGGGAATGACATGATCTGATGGACACTTTAGAAAAATCACCGTTGGCCACTGAATGGAGGATGGATTCAATTTGGGGGAGATTTGATCCACGAAGACCAATTGGGAGGCTATTGAAATATCCTGTGATGAGAGTTGGAACTATAGCTCTGGCTGTGTTAGTGCAGGGAAGCAGAAGTATGCAAGAGATATTGTGAAGGCAGAAATGGCCAAGTTTGACAATATATTGGATGAGGTGAGTATAGTAGCCCTGGAGACAGCCAGGTGGTACAGTGGACAGAGCACTGGGCCTGGGGTCAGAAAAAACAGAGTTCAAATCTGACCTCTGACACTTACTTGCTTTGGGACCCTGGAGAAGTCACTTAACCCCTACCTGCATGAAACTGGAGAAGGAAATGCCAAACTCCAGTATCTTTGCCAAGAAAACCCCATGGAGAGGATTAAAAAGGCTAAAAGACATGACATTGGAAGATGAGCTTCTCAGATTGGAAGGGCTTGGCATTGTGATCCACAGGGTCACACAGAGTCAAACATGACTGAACAACAACAGCAATAGGGTATCCAGTTTGAGATGTCCAAAGGACAGTTAGTAATGTGTAACTAACTCCGAAAAGAGACTAGAACTGCTTATGTACATCTGGGAATCATCTGAGGAGAGATCATAACTGAACCTACAGGAGGTGATGAAATCACAGAGGGAGACAGTAGAAAGTAAAAAGAGAATGAACTTTAATGGACATGTGTGGTTATGGGCATGACACATATGAAGAATCAACAAAAGATTGTCAGGAGGAGAAGCAGGAGACAACAGTATTACAAAAACAGAGAGGGGAGAGTAACCAGAGGTGAGTGACTGATCATTTCAAATGCTGCGTAGAAGTCAAGAAGGATGAGGCTAGTTGTTTGGGATCCTCCTACTCAAGACCTATCCTAATTCCCCCACCCATGCCCCATTGCTGGTGTGCTCTCTACATCTACTTTGTGTTTATTTCATATATATTTTGTTTTTATTATCTTGCCTACATGATGTTCCCCTTCCAAAAGAATGTCAGCTCCTTGAGGGCAGGAAGAGTTTTGTTTATGGTTTTGTATTCCCCAATATATGACACATACTAGACACATAAATGGAAGGAAGGAAGGAAGAAGGAGGGAGGGAGGAGGGAGGGAGGAAGGGAGGGAGGGATGGATGGAGGGAGGGAAGAGGAAGGGAGGAAAGACGGGGGGGGAGGGAGGGAGGAAGGAAGGAAGGAAGGAAGGAAGGAAGGAAGGAAGGAAGGAAGGAAGGAAGGAAGGAAGGAAGGAGAGAGGGAAAACAGGCACAACAGTCACATGGACCTAGCAGATCCAAAAGAGCAAATGTACAGGGAAGGCTTATCAGCAAACAACTTGCCTCTACCTGTTACACTCTTACTGAGTTCTACTTCCTAGCTATCATATTGACTTTCCTCTCAAATCAGAGGGTCATAGATTTCTAGATGGAAGGAACCTTAGAGCCATCTAATTCAACCCTCTCATTTTATAGATGAAGAAAGTGAGCCCCAGGGAGGTGAAATAATTAGTAGGTAGAATCAAGGTTTGATCCCAGGTCCTCTTATCCCAAATCCAACATTTTTTTCAGTGCACCACTTAGTCTTTCCATGGCTCCAGATTCATTTAGAAAGAACACACTCAGATTTGTTACTTTGGCTCAACCCAACATCACAATCCATGAGGCCTCTGACATTAGAAGCCTCTTCTCCCACTTTCTCTCCCCCATACTAAGGAAAGTAATCTAACTACTGCTCCACTCAATCTAGCAAACATCTCTAAAGTGTTTATTATGTTGATAGATACTGTGCTAAAATATTAAAAATATAAGAACATAAATACAGCCCTTAAAGAGGTTTTGTTCTATTTAGCGGAGATAATGTGTACATGGACAACTATACTACAAAGCAATTTAAGGAAGAAAAGACCCTAGTAATTTGAAGCAACTGAAGAAAGGTGCATAAGGAGAAGGTGGTGGTACTTGAGCTGAACCTTCAAGGAAGATAAGGATTCTAAAAGGCTGATGTGAGGAGGGAAAGCAGTCCGAGCAGAAGGAAAAAGAGCTTGGGGTATAAAACCTAAAGGTCAGAGAACAATGAATAATATAGTTTGCCAGGAACATAAAGTATATAAAAAGGAGAAATGTGAAATACGATTGGAAAGGTAGTTTGGAACTTGACTATAGAAGGCCGTCATAACACCTGCCATTTAGAAAGCACTTTCAGCTTTGCAAAGTGTTTTGTATAAACTATCTTATTTGATCCTCACTACAATTCTGTGAAGTAGGTACTATTATTATTTCCAGCAGTACAAAAATGATAAATTTGTGTTTTATTCTGGATGCAACCAGGAGTCACTAAAGATTTCTTTAACAAGACATTTCTCTGGTTAGGTTTCTGCCTTAGGAATTTATTTGGGCTGATGTGGAAGATTAATTAGAGAGTAGAAAGATTAAGTGGCTGGGTGACCAATTAGGAGGTTATTATACTAATCCTGGCGAGTAGTGATTGGGAGCCTCAATGGCTCATGGGAATGTTGGCTAAGTGATCAGAAAGAAGGAGACGTTATGGAGATGTAAGTAGGAGATGTTATGGAGAAACAATCAGTAGGACATGGTAGCAGGATGAATATGAGCTGTTAAAAGAAATCTTGGTTCAGGCCTCACCCTCTTCAATACGGCAAACTCAGAAAATAAGACCAAAAGAGTTTATTAGCACACCAAGGCAGCTTGTGGTTGGGCTCAGCCGGCTTCCATTCAAACTGCATGATGCTTTTTATAGAAAGGAGTAAACAAGTTCCACGTAAGGGCAAAAGTGGTTTGATCGATACCCATAATTATGAGGGGAAGAGATTAGTGCCACCTCATCTCCTCCCTAAGTATTTTGATTGGTGCAGGTAATTATGAGGAGATGAGATTAGTGAGCATGGGTCCTACCATCTCCTATAAGCTAGTTGTACACATTCTCAAAGTTTAAACAAGGTTTTTAAATGGAGTCACTCAGACTGACTCTGCACAGGTAAGAATTGAGAATGACATCAATGTTTTAAGTTTGGATGCCTGGAAGAATGACGATTTCTGACTCTTTATGACCCCTATTGGGGATTTTCTTGGCAAAGGTACTGCTGTGGTTTGCCATTTTCTTCTCCAGTTCATTTTACAGATGAGGGAACTGAGGCAAACAATTAAGTGACTTACCCAGATTCACACAGCCAGTAAGTATCTGAGGACAGATTTAAACGCAGGAAGATGATACTTCCTGACTCCAGGCCCAGTACTCTGCACTACCTAGCTGCCAAAGAATGTGGGTATTCTCAACAAAAATAGGGAAGTTTGGAGGAGGGAAGATGATAAGTTCAATTTCAAGCATAACTAATTTGGAAGGCCAAGAGGACCTCTAGGTGGAGATGTCCAGCAGGAAGTTAGAGATGCAGGGAAGGTACCAGGGCTAGGTATCCAGATTTAGGAGTCATCTGTCTAAAGATGATAACTGAATCTTGGGAGTGGATGAAATCAGCAAGGGAGAAAGAGTGCTCAGGAGAGAGCCATACTCAGCTGAGCTGTAATAATCTACTTAGCCAAGAGATTGCTGCCCTCTGCTGATCGAAGTGATACAGTTCTACAGCAGGTTTTCTCTGAGTGAACCTTGAGTCAAATCAATTTAATTCAACAAACATTAAACATCTCTTATGTGTGAAGCATCCAAAATATTATAGCTGTGATATCAGAACTAGGAGATGTTTTATATAATATACATATATATATATATGTGTGTGTATATATATATATATATATATATATATATATATATATGTGTGTGTGTGTGTGTGTGCATGCGCATTTGTGTGTATGCGTGTGGTAGAGAAGGCAGTACTCAATTCAACTCTTCTCAACATTTATTAATCACCTAATGTGTACAAAATATTGTGCTGGGTGCTGTAAGAAATCCAGTTTAGACACCCATTCTCCCAGTTCCTCAGTCTTGCAACCTATGATTCATCCTGTATTCCTATCTCTCACCCCCATATTTAATCTGTAACCATAGCTTGTTGAGTTCACCTTTGCAGCATCTCTCAAATAAGCCCCCTTCTGTCACCAAGCTTTCATCATCTCATGCCTTGACTATTGCAAAATAGCCCACTGGTAGGTCTCCCTTCCTCAAGTGTCTCCCTACTCCAATCTGTTCTCCATAAGCCATTAAAGTGATTTTCCTAAAATGAAAGTCTGATTGTGTCACCTCCTTACTTAATAAACTCCACTGACTTCCAAATACAAAATGGCCTGTTTGACATTCACAGCCCTTCATAACTAGCCGCCTTCTACCTTTCCAGTCTTTTTACTCCTTCCTCTCCAACACATACTCTTTGATCCAGTGACACTGGCTTCCTCATTGTTCCATGAACAAAACACTCCATTTCCCCACTCCAGGCATTTTCTCTGGCTGTCCCCCATGCCTAGAATGCTCTCCCTATTCCACTCCAACTACTAACCTCCTCTTAATTCCAGTACTTTCCCTCTTTTAATTATTTTCTATTTATCCTGTATGTGGCTTACTTTGTATATATTTGTTGGTATGTTGTCTTCCTCGTTAGATTGTAAGCTTCTTGAGGGCTGGGACTGTCTTTTGCTTCTTTTTGTATTCCTAGTGTATAGGGGCAAACAGTAGGCACTTAAATGTTTATTGAATTGAAATAAGGTAGTCCACATAGAATTTACAGTTAGATAGGAGTATGTGACACATGCACACATAAATTACTATTGTAACTGCTGTTTTAAAAGTGTCACTTATAGATACCAATGTTACTGTCACTGTAGCTTTAAAAGCTAAGTTGAATTTTTAATTTTTGGTAATTAGGGCTGGTAATTTTTGAAAAACTGAGAATAGAGACCTAATGAATATAGTTTGAGAAAAAAATGTGGAAAAGACAGAAAGAAAAAGAATGAGGAATTTTTTTTCCTTGGAAGAAATATTCAAACTGTTATTTTTTGAAGAAACATGATAAAGAGAATTTTACGAGGAGTGAATCTGGAGGGATATTATTAAAAGTTAGGTCTTAAAAGAAACTATAGAAGATGGAAAGAAATAAGATGGACAGAAATTATTTCCTAATGGAACAATTTTAACCATTTCCTTGCTAAGAGAATAAAACAAATTCTTTTTTCCCTGTGATCTCCATTTTTTCTGTTAATTTATTTTTAGTTTTCAACATTCACTTCCACAAGATTTTAAGTTCCAAATTGTCTTCCCAACTCTCCCCTCTGCCCACCCTTAATCTGCTATCCCTTCTATCACTCCCATCCCCCTTCTCTTATCCCCTTCCCTTCAATTTCCCCTAGGGCAAGATAGATTTCTATACCCCATTGCCTATATATCTTATTTCCCAGTTGCATGTAAAAACAATTTTTAACTTAAAACTTTGAGTTCCACATTCTCTCCCTTCCTCCCTCCTCACTGGCCATCATTGAGAAGGCAAGCAATTCTATATAGGTTACACATGTGTAGTCATGCAAAACACTTCCATAATAATCATATTGTGAAAGACTAACTATGTTTCCCTCCATCCTATTCTGCCCTCCATTCATTCTGTTCTCTCCTTTGACCCTGTCCCTCCTCAAAAGCATTTACATCTGCTTACCCCCTCCTCCCATTTGCCCTCCCTTCTATTGTCCCCCTCTCTCTTATCCCTTTCCCCCCTACTTTCCTGTAGGATAAAATAGATTTTCATACCCAATTGAGTGTGTATGTTATTCCCTCCTTAAGCCAAATCCAATGTGAGTAAAGTTCACTCATTTCCTCTCACCTCCCACGTCTTCCCTTCTTCCCCTCCATTGTAAAAGCTTTGAGAATAAAGCAAATTCTTGATGAGAGAATTTATTTGGTATGTTGAGTGAACTGATTAGGGGAATTTCCAAAAGTAAAGAGGGGTCATCTATAGTTAATTAGAAGTAATTCTAGCTGTGATTTTTCTCACAGATAAAATATTAAAGTTATTTATGTTTATGTTATTATTGATTGTGCTATTCATAAATTACATAGCCAGTAGCTTGAATATTGAATTAATCCTAGAAGATTGGGGGTTTGATATAGAAAAAGATGTGAAAAAACTACTTATTAGGAAAAATTTCTGGAAATTATTAAAATAATTCAAAATTTAGTGTAACTTCAGTACTATTGATATTATGTTCTGGACCTCTGAGCTGATTAATTAGAAAGAAAGAGGTTAAAATTTCATTAGTTAATGAGGAAATATCCAAACATGCCCTGGCCAGATAGTGAGTCAAATAGCTGGCTGAGGGGTGACCAACATTTGAGGCTGGTTATCTGCTTAACTTTCTTAGACTACAACACAAAAATAATAGAAAACTTACTAGTGATAAGGAGGAGGAATTTGAGTTTAACTTTAAAAGGAAAGTAGGAATTCAACAAGCTAAAAGAATGTAGGATGGTGTTTTAAAGACAAATAGGGTATATCATGACCAAAGGCATGGAGGTAACAAAATATATAATATGTTTAAGGGACAGACACTTTGATTTGGCTTAAGCAAAAAGAATGTAGTGAAAAGTTTTATGAGATAAAGTTGGAAAGGTATCACAGAACCAGATTGTAGAAGGTCTTAAATGTCAGACAGTACTTTGGAATTTGGGAGTCATCTGATGGTTGAAGTCTTGGGGGATGAATAAGATTGCCAACAGAGAAAGTGTAGAGAGAGAAAGAATTTTGAGGGCAGAGCCATGAAGATAACACAACTTAAGTGGTCAGAAAAAAGACAAGGATGAAGCAAAAAAAAAAGACAAAGAACTATTATAGGGATAGGAAAAGAACCACAAGAATGCTCTCTATTGCTAGCCAAGGAAGGAAAGAGCATCCATAAAGAGGAGGTGGTCATTAGTACCAAATGTTTCAGAAAAGTCAAGGAGGATAAGAACAGGAAAAAAGGGCCACTGGACATATTGATTCAAAAGTTGGTAGTCACCTTGGAAGGAGTAGTTTTGATAGAATAGTGAGTGCAGAAACTAGATAAGTGGTTGAGGATTGAAGAAGTGGTGAAGAAGTAGGAGCATAAAGTATATAGACAAATTTAGAAAGAAGTTTGGCAGTGAAAAAGAGAAGAAAGACAGATGTTAACTGCATTGCATCAAAGAAAGTTTTTTGTTGTTTTTGTTTGGTTTTTTTAGGATTGGATAAAATGGAAAATATTTGTAGATGGATGGAAAGGAGTCAGTGGAGAAAAAGAGAGAGTTGCCAATCAGTGGAATATATTAGGGACACAGCATACAGAAGTAAATTAACCTAATAGGCTAGTGTTTGATAAACCCAAAGCGCCCAACTACTAGAATAAGAATTCAATATTTGACAAAACTACTAAGAATATTGGAAAGCAGTTTAGCAGAAATTTGGTTTAGACCAACATCTCAAACCACATACTGAGAGAGTTTGTGCACATAACAAAGGACAGACCTAGCTGCATACAGTTAAGTAGCTGAGTCCCAATAAGCACCTCTCATTGCACTGTTTAAGAACTGGGTCATTATGGGTATCACTGTTTACTTGTAAGACTTTTTATTTTGAAAAGTGTTCATATCTTAAGGCACTTTTGCACAGTGAAAAGAGTACTAGATACAATGCTAGGAAACCTGGTTTGAATCTTGGCTCTGGCACTACCTGTGTGGTCACCTAACCTCCCTGAGTCTCTGAGTCCTCATCTCTAAAATGGGAGGAGACTTATACTAACAGAGTTTTGTGACCATTCTCCCTCTGTACAGTTATATACTCCACTTGTTTCATGGGAGGTAGCCTCCAGGTGTAATAGAGGGAACATACATGTAAGGAGATGCCACTATAAAAGTGTAAGTTGAACTGTGATGAGTGAGAGGACTAAGGGGCATCTCTCATTCTGTAAATATGCACAGGCTACTATGATGGAAGGAATGTATGGGTGAGCAACAAAGGAATCCAAATTGAAATTTATGTAGTGACCATGGAAACCAGCCCTCTTTTCTTCCTCTGTTGTGGACTGGCTTGCTTCTGTCCCAAAGGATTTATCTTCTGTACTAGTCTAGGAGATTTTTAAAATTCTACTTTAAGTTATTATTCCCTCTTTGTTTAATACTTCTGCTTATAACCTTGATCTGGCTAAGGCTGTGGTGGAACAGGAATATCAGGCTTGTGATTCCTTCGTCACTCATGCTAGATGCTGGATGTGTCCTCCACTTTCCACAGGCTTCCTTCTTCCCATTTCCTGTCATCACAAACAACACTGACCGCACAATAAGGGTTAGTGGCCCTTTATTTACATAATAATTGGAGTAATTTGTAGCAAGGGAAAGAACAGAGGAGCAGAAAAGAGGGGAACAGTCTGTGGGCATACACAGGACTCCGGAGATGCTGCCAACCACAGCAGAGAACTGGAAAAAAGTCAGAGGTTGCTTCCTTCTCTAATTTGGAAACCAACCCTCTCTCCCCCTTTATCCTAGGCTAGAGTCATGGGAGACAGATGTTGACTCTAAGTGTAGTTAGGACCATCTCACCAAATCTGGCCTGACTGGCACCACAGCCACTGGTCATAGTTTTTCTGGGCCCAGCTTCAAACTGCATAGTTAATCACAAGAGTAGCCAAAGCCATAAGTACAGCCATTTAATTTCCAAGAACTTCATAGGAAATCCCAAAGGAGTTGAAATCATTAGCTGGCTATGTACTCAACTCTGGAAAAAAGTAAAATTGGTGCCAAAATGGAGGATGAAACACAACCTCTCACTTTCACCATTGATTCCCTCCCCTCAGGCTTCTTTCTTCAGAATTCTTTGCAACAACTCTTTCCAGTACTTACAGTTCTATAACTGGCTGATAGATGCTAGGTGCAGCCTCCATGACAACACTGGACTACCCAAGCATTATCTCATTTTATTCCCCACCAAACCTCTGGATACCAAAGAGGCTACCTACAGCGGAGATAAGGAGCATCCCAATTTGGCAGACAGAGAAATCAAGGCTTGAAGAGAACGTTTGACTGGCCTACAGTCATATTTTAAGTCAGTGGCAGTAACAGAACTAAGACCTGAAATCACTTGAAGTAAAGGTTCCCAGTACAGCCTAAAATGGACCCATTTGTGTTCCCTGGCTCCTCAAACAAAAGCTGAAGGACTGTTTTTCCACAATATCATTGAAAGGATTCCTGCCCTGGTTCACATGTTGGACAAGAGGACAACTAAGGTACCTTTAGATTTTAAAATTTTATATTTAGGGAAATCTCTCTTTAATCAGGAATATAGCTTTGCTTGGAGAAAGCCTTCTTCAAGGTAGGGCCTCTTAAGTGCGATGGTTCCACAAAGGTATTTTTTTTACCATGAATGGAAATAAAATCTAGGCCTAGCTTGCCTTGGTCATCTGCTCAAGCCGGTCTCTTTTACTATTCCTTAATTTTAATTGATTTGGGGGAGAGAGAGATAAATGGCAGTGAGAATATAAAAGATTTTCTTGCATAGTCTTTGAGTCTATCCCTAGATTCCTTATATATTACAAAATGGATATTGAAAATCCTAAAATGGACTCCATTGTCTGTTCTCCCTATGAAGCAAGAGACTGGCATCTAGTCCTTTTTCTATCATTAATTAGCTGGTGACACCGAGCAATTTATTTATTTAACTTCTCTGGGTTTCAGTCACCCCATCTATGAGATTGGGATGATAATACCTTGTATGCCTGAATAAGGGGGCTGGATAAGGTGATCTCAAAGGTCCCTTTCAGCTCTATTATCTATAAGCATATGATAAATGTCAGGAGCTAGCCAGAGTCCCCAGTGTACTTTTGGAGGACAGCCGTGGGAAGGACAAAGGAAGCAGCCAAATCCTCAGGTAAATTATAGATCAGAGCTATAAAGCAAGGGCCCTCTGTCAGACAAGCTGAAATGAAGAATCAGATTTCAAATAGACTATCCCCTGGACAGTAGGATGGGAAAGGGATGGAGGGGAAGGGGGAGGGTTGCTGACTGTAGGCTCCCTGCCCAGGCTGTCAGAGGAGAGGCAGGAAAGCTCCAGAAGATTCCCAGGACATATGGCACTGGTAGAGCAGGATTGTTGTCAGTTACAGACATGGAAAAAAAGAAGTGGAGAAATGCACATGTAATCAATCCCTGGGCTGGGGAATTTCTTCTGCAGCATTGCCCAGCTGAACCATAGATGAGGCTGTGGCTCCCTCTTAGGGCAGAAAAAAATTCTGCTCCCAGCACAACTCTACTTTTATTACCCAGAGGACACCCAAGCCAGGGATACACCCTCTTTTCCTGGAGTCTGTAGCTTGGCTTCCTGTGATTTCACTTGAGTTGGAACAATTCTGGTGCACAAAAGAAGAAACAGGTCTGGAGTAGAGGGAGTCTAAAAGGGACACAGCTCTGAGAGACTTATAGTCTTCTTCCTCCGTGCTATGACAGTTCAGGAGTGAGCTGATGAGCAGCGAATGGTCACACAGGACAGTGAGCAAGACTTAGGACTCCTTATGGACTTCATCACTCAATTAGCAACAGTATTTATTAAATATATACTATAGGCAAGGCGTTCTGCTAGGCATTATGGGAGAGGGTCCTCAGCCTCAGAGACTGACATGACCTAATTGGGAAGAAAAGACATTTTGCCTATTGGCCCAGCTGTAGGCTACATTTTTCTACACAATCTAAATGGAAGAAAACCCGAATGCAGGTTATCATTAGTCTTATTTATCTTTCTTTTTCTTCTTTTTTTTGTTTATGGGCTTGTTTCTTTGTTTTTTAATTTTAGGGAGAGTGATCTATATTTGGACCAATAGGATACATTGAAAGATAAATGAAAATACTCTATAAGGACAAGCAGAGGCCACTTATTCCAATCCCCTCACTTTACAGATGAGAAATGAGTCCCAAGGAGATACAGTGACAGAGTCACAGATTTAGAGGTGGAGAGACACTGAAAAGCTTCCAATCCAACTCCCTTGTTTCACTGATAAGGAAACTTAGGGCCAGAGAAATTAAAGGCCATTTAATCTTAACTTCTTATTTTACAAATAAGGAAACTGAGTCCCAGGAAGGTTAAGTAACTTACCCAAGGTTATACAGGAGAGACAAAAAAAAGCCCAAATTTGAGTAACTCTCTTCAGTTCTTGAGTGACTTTTCCTCACAACTGACAACTGTAAAATAGGTAGGCCCAGTATTGTTACCTACATTTGACTCCAGAAAGGATGTGTAATTTTCCCAGAAAGAATTTCTCCCAGGGTTGGGACCAGCTCCCCCAACACAGATTGAAACTTGCTTGTGGCTTAAACAATTTAGATCTTAAATCACTGAGGGATGATGGGACTTGCCCTAGGAGAACAAAAGGAAGAAAACAAGGATGGAAATACGCATTTGAGCGCTAATGCTTAAAGATAACTATTAAATGTCTGAAGTAGGATTTGAACCCAGGTCTTCTTAAATCTAAGTCTAGATCTCTATCTACTACATGGCATCGTCTCTCCTTTTCATTTGTCAATGGGAGAAACTGAGGTTCAGAGAGGAATCATTCATTCTTTCAACAAGTATTTATTAAGTGGCTGCTGTATGCTGGGCAACATGTGCCTGAGCAGGCCGACTACAAAAATACTAGAACATAGGATGTTATCAAAAAAGTGTGTGAGCCCAACAGCAAGAGATAGAAAGAGAAGTTCCATTTAAAATTACTGTAGACATTATAAAATATTTGGGAGTCTACAGGCCAAAACTATGTGAACACAATTACAAAATACTTTTCACACAAATAAAGTCAGATCTAAATAATTGGAAAAACATTAGCTGCTCTTTGTTGGGCCAAGATAATATAATAAAAATAACAATTTTACCTAAATTAATTTACTTGTTTAGGGCCATACCAATTAAACTACCAAAAAAAATATTTATAGAGCTAGAAAAAATAATAACCAAATTCATCTGGAAGAACAAAAGGTCCAGAACATCAAGGGAATTAATGAAAAGATGCTAGGGAAGGTGGGCTAGCCATACAAGATCTTAAACTGTATTATAAAGCAGTTGTTATTAAAACTACTTTGTACTGGCTAAGAAACAGAGTGGTAGATCAGTGGAATAGGTTAGGTACACAAGACACAGTAGTCAATGACTACAGTCATCTACTGTTTGATAAACCCAAAGACTCCAACTTCTGGGATAAAAATTCACTATTTGACAAAAACCACTGGGAAAACTGGAAAATAGTTTGGCAGAAACTGGGCACAGACCAATATCTCACACCATATACCAAAATAAAGTCAAAATGAGTTCATGATTTAGATATGAAGTCTGATACTATAAGTAATGTGGGATAGCAAGGAATAGTTTACCTGTGAGATCTATGAAGAAGGGAAGAATTTAAGACCAAACAAGAGATAGAGAGTGTTATGAAATACAAAATGGATTATTTTGATTACATTAAATTGAAAAGTTCTTGTACAAACAAAGCCAATGCAACCAAGATTAGGAGGGAAGCAGAAAATTGGGAAAGAATTTTTGCAACCAGTGTCTCTGATAAAGGCCTCATTTCTAAAATATACAGGGAACTGAGTCAAATTTATAAGAATACAAGTCATTCCCCAATTGATAAATGGTCAAAGGATATGAACAGGCAGTTTTCAGAAGAAGAAATTAAAGATATCTACAGTCATATGAAAAAAATGCTCTAAATCACTATTGATTAGAGAAATGCAAATCAAAACAACTCTTAGGTCCAACATCTCACCTGTCATATTGGCTAACATGACAAAAAAAGAAAAATCATAAATGCTGGAGAAGAAGTGCAAAAATTGGAACACTAATGCATTGTTGGCAGAGTTGTGAACTGATCCAACCATTCTGGAGAACAATCTGGAACTTTGCCCATAGGGCTATAAAAATGCACATACCCTTTGACCCAGCAACACCACTTTTAGGGCTGTATCCCAAAGAAATTATACAAGTGGGAAAAGGACCCTTATGTTCAAAAATATTTATAGCAGCTCTTTTGTGGTGGCAAAGAATTGGAAATCAAGGGAATGCCCATCAATTGGGGAATGGCTAAACAAGTTGTGGTATATGAATGTAATGGAATACTACTGTACTATAAGAAATGAGGAGCAGACAGACTTCATAATAACCTGGAAAGACTTATATGATCTGATGCCAAGTGAGGGGAGCAGAACCAGGAGAACATTATACAAGATTACAGACACACAATATCTCATATTTGGCTAGACTTGGCTCTTCTCAGCAATGGTTCTAAGACAACTCCAAAAGACTCATGATGGAAAAAGCAATCCACATCCAGGGAAAGAATTATGGAGTCTGAATGCAGATTGAAGCAAACTGTTTGCTCTCTCTTTTTTTGTTGTTTTTGTTTCTGTTTTGTTTCTTCTTTCTCATGGTTCATTCCATTTGCTGTAGTTCTTCTTTGCAACTTGAATATTGTGAAAATATGTTTGATGTGAAGGTATATGTAGAGCCTATATCAGATTGCATGCCATCTTGGGTGGGGAAGGGGGAGAAGAGGGAGGAGGAGAAAATTTGAAACTCAAAAACTTGAGGAATTGAATGTTGTAAACTAAAACTAAAAATTAATTAATTAATTAATTAATAATAAAAAAGTATGTGATGGGTCTGGCGGTGAGAGCATGGGATACCAGAAGTTTCACTCCCACAGCTGTCAGATTGATGGATTTTTGGAGTACCTGTGGAAGAACAAAAATTATACATTGCTGATGGAGTTGTGAATTGGTCCATCCATTCTAGAAAGCAATTTGGAATTCATCTGTACATGCCCCTTGGACCCAGCAATATCAGTACTGGGCACAGACTCAAAAGAGATCGAAGACAGAGTAAATGGAGTTATATGTTGGAAATTTTTATAGCAAGACTTCTTCATTGCAGCAAGGAACTGGAAATAACGTGGACTTTTATCAGTTGGTGAACAGCTGAACAAATAGAGATAATTAGTATATGATTGTAACAGAACATTATTGGCTCATAGGAAATGTCAAAAGGATGGATTCAGAGAAACCTGTGATGACTTCTCTGAACTGACACAGAATGATATGAGCAGAACCAGGAAAACTATTTATATAAATAACCCAGTAACATAAAGGAAAACACCTTTGAAGGTCTCAAGAACTCTGATCAATGCCATAACCAGTCATGACTCCAGAAGACTACGTGAAGCACGTCTTCTGCCTCTTATTGGAAAAGTGATGGACTGCGGGTGCTGAATGAAACTCATTTTCAGACATACAACATAAATTTATTTTGTTGGACTACAAGAGAGGACTTTGTTTGGTGGGAAGGAGCATTTTAGAGAGTATTGATAGTGATGTTGCACTATAAAAAAAGTAGAAAAGTGTCAATGAAGCATTGGAAAAACACAGAAAAGAACAGAAGAAAGGTCAGAAGGGTAGGGATGGGAAGGGGAAGAGAATTAGCATTTATTAAGTGCTTACCATGTACCAGGTACAAATATTATGCCATTTGATCCTAGCGACAACCCTAGGAGGTAGGTAATATTGTCCTCATTTTACAGTTGAGGAAACTGAGGCAGACAGAAGTTAAGTGACTTGCCCAGGGTCACACAACTAGCAAGTATCTGAGGGAGGATTTATACTCAGGTCTTTCTGACTCCAGGCCCAGTGCTTGATTCATTCTTACACCTAGCAGTTCTGCTGTAGTAATGCTACCACACTGAATTATTTATGTGCAGGGTATTTATGGGTATGTAAAATATATGTGTGTGTAAATATATATGTATATATTGCATATGTTGTATTAATAGAACAATGCTTCTCAAAGTATAGTGAAAAACTTTCCCTGGATAAAACAAATCAAAACTTTTTATCATAAAAATAAAACATTTTAATTTCTAATAGAGTAAATAATGAGATATAAACAAAAGTTCTTGGGGGGAGGGGGGATGATCAATAATTTTTAAGAAAATAAAAGACTTCTAAGAACCACTATAATAAATTCATAGTTCCATATGCAGTGTTCTCCTGACCTCTTTTCTACATGTTTGCTATTGATTTTCTGGTTCATAGTGTGTGTGTGTGTGTGTGTGTGTGTGTGTGTGTGTGTGTGTGTGTGTGTGTGTATTAGTGAGGGGGTTGAATTAAGTGACCTCTATGGGGACTTTTGGCTCTAAATCTGTGATCCCAGGCAATTTCTCTGTACAGTCTCAATTTAATAGATTCTGGGATGGAAGGGATCTTAGATCCCATTTAGTTCAACCCATTGGTTTTATAGGTGAGGAAACTGGTTCAGTGAGGTTTAAGTGAGTTGTCTAAGGCCGCAAAGGCAGTGAGTACCAGACCCAGATCCTTTTGTTCTGTTCTGTTCTCTGACTACAGGTCTAAGGCTTTTTCACTGTCCCACAATGACCCTCCGAAAAACTAAATGACCCCCCAACCCAATGATATGCTAGTTTTCCAAAGGAACAACTGTTTTCTAGCCCCTTTCCAGTTAAACTAGTCCTTACCAAGAAGAGAGACCTTCACTGAGTCAGACGGTATAACATGGAACTCTATTTGTCAACTGTTGCCCTCTTAGAAAACAGGGACCTTAGCTACACAGCTGTCTGAAGTAAGAAATTACATCAGTCCATCAATGAATACTCATTAAGTGCCAACTCTGTACCAGCCACTGTGCTAAGGATACATGTACAAAAGGGAGACAGTCTCTGACCTCAAAGAGCTAGAATCCTACAAAGGGCATAGGACATGTTATCAGGGAAGTCATTCTCTGGGTGTGCCCAAAGGGTCAGGAGTAGATCCCACAGTGGCAAGAAAAACTTGTAGGAGGCAACTAACCTGCTGAACTAGTCTTACAAATTTCACCCAACCTTGTTGGATGTGGCCTGAGACAGGGCTACAAGTGAATACAGAAATATATGAAATAAATACCCAGTGAGTAAAAGGAAGGGAGAGTAAAAGAAGCATTCAGGAAAAGCCTCTTGAGGTGGACTTTGAAGGGAGCTTGGACTTTCAAAGTCTATGGTGTCACCCCACCCAGACCCCTCCCAGAAGCCCCTTGTACCACTGATTTCTGAGACCACTGTGCCTGAAAAAGTCCAGAATCTGCTTTATCTGGGAAATACATGGGAATCTTCCTGCCATCTTTTGGACCTTATTAGTATGAACATGTTAAAAATTCTCAAAGTTTAAAAAAAAAGAGGAAGGTAAGCCCATGAGTGTGTAAAGGTTCAGGGAAGGAGGTGCCCTACCTCCTGCCTGTCTTCTACTGGTAAAGCAATCACCTCAAAAATCCCCCAAATGCTATGAGACTATGGCCTGTGCTGCAATGAGCCAGGGAGGAGAGAAGGCCTAGTCAAGAAAGCACCTAGCGACTGGAGAAGGGAAACAGGAAAGCCCCTGAATACATATATGAGGGCAGGGAAGGGGATAGAAGCTAAATATTAGGACGTTGCCTGAAGGTTCCTCTTCTACAGCTTCTTCCCCACCTTCTGGAGACCCCATTCTCCACCTTCTCACCCCACAATACTCCCTCCTCCTGCCCCTTACCTTTTTCTCCAACCCCCCCCATGTTTGTTACTGATTTTCTAGTTCATAATATTTTTTAGTGAGGGGGTTGGATTAAATGACTTCTATGGGACCTTCTGACTCCAAATCTATGATATATGATCTGCAACGCCTCCCATTTATTCCCTCCCTGATTTGTTGTCAGGGACACCTGAGTTCCAGTCCAGCCACATTTTACTAGTTATATAACCCTAAATGTGTCACTTAAACTTGTCCAGCCTCAATTTCCTGAGCTGTAAAATAAGAAAAATCATATACACGTATCTCTTAGGGTCATCACGGAGAGCAAACGAGATGATGTATTCAAAGTAGTTTGCTAACCTTAAAATGCTATATAAATTTTAACTGTCAGTATTATAATAGCCGAGCTGAACCTTGAAGAAGAGACATGGTAATGTAACTCCCTACATTACAAAGGTGAGGGATTATGGGTGTGGAAAATGGCATATATGTGTTATGAGCTTGGTTTATGTGTTGGTTAGTTTTATGGAATCGTTTTCCCTCTCCCCACTGTTTTCTCTTTTATTGTTTGTTGTAATGGATGACTCTCTGAGTGGAGGAAGGGAAATGACATTTGGGGAAATGAAAGTGATATAAGATAGCAATTTATCATCATCATCATCATAATTATTGTTATTATTATTATTATTATTTAAAGAGTACCAGATTTGGAATCAAGAGACCCAGGTGCTAACCCTAACTTGGTACAATCTACATAACCTCTCTGTGCCCTACTTTCCTCATCTATAAAATGGAAATTATAATCCCTGCCTTGATTCCCTCACAAGGCTGTAAGAAGAACCAAATAAGTGATGCTCGTATGTTCATGAGCCTTCTTGGAAGAAAATGAAACATTATTTGCAAAATATTCGATCCAAAATGAAATGTTCCCAGAGTCAGTCCCTGCAAGTAGCCTGCCTGGGCTTGAGTCCTCATGGCCTCTGTGAGTCATAATCTTCATTATCTCCCTCTAGCCCTTGATCCACTTTGCAGTACAATGTTTCATACAGCAGTCGTATCATAACAGTGTTACCTCATTACTCACTGTATTCTGTGAGAGAACTCAGTGACTGTTATAATTAAAGACCCCTAATGTGAAAATTGCTGATATAGAGTTGCTGGTAAGTGACTCATGGTTTGGGTCCCAAGTTTGCACAGGGCCTCTAAGAGGCTGCTTTATCGTGGTCTTCCTCTTGGCCCCCAATGTGGCTCAGCTAAATGAAACCCTCAAGGGCTTTTTTCTCACGCATCGTGCTCTGCCAGGAACCCTTATCAGGGTTCCTTGCTGAACTTCAGCAAGGCAAAACCAACTGGTGTGTTTTTTTTTCTTTACCCTCCTCTGTGTTTCTCTTGACTCAAATCACCCCTTAGGTTCACTGCAGGTATCAGACACCCAGACACACAAGGTGGATTTCCCAGCAGAGAAAGGTGGCTCTCTCTTTTCCAGCATCCTGTGACCACAATAGTACAAACAAAAACTATGCTGAAAGGTGACAGAACTAAGTTCAATGAAGTGGCCTCTCATGCCTTCAGAGAGGAAGGAAGCAGGCTTCCCACCTCTCTGCCACAAGACATTGGACTGATAGAGCAGAAAGAGACTTCTACAGATGGGAAACTGAGCCATGGCTGGTGTATGATTTTATTGTACTTGACTAGACTTATTTGTTATGAAGAGGGGCTGGCCTGCAAAGGAAAAGAAAGGTGGAGCTTATGAGTAGTGCTAGAAATGAAAAGAAAGTAAGAGCGTCAATAAAATATGTAAAAATCACAGTTTTTGCAACCCAAGGACCTTATCAAGAAACCTCCAAACTTGCTATTGCTAACTAAGATAAAAATGCTGTATTTTCAATAAACCAACAAGCATTTATTAAACACTACAATAGACACTGAGGTTACAGATACAAAGAGGGAAAGAAGGAAGGGAGGGAGGGAGGAAAGAAAGAAAGAAAGGAAGGAAGGAAGGAAGGAAGGAAGGAAGGAAGGAAGGAAGGAAGGAAGGAAGGAAGGAAGGAAGGAAGAAAGGAGGGAAGGAGGGAGAGAGGGAGTATTGGAAAGAGAGAGACTGGAAGCTGAGAAACCAATTAGGAGCCTCTTGTAGTCAGCCAGGTGGGAGGTGATGAGGCCCTGTGGTAAGAGAGAGGCTGCATGAGTGGCAAAAGGGCAAGGATGCAAAGGATAGCATGGAAGTGGAGAAGACAACATTTGGGGACTGATTACATATGGGGGTGGAGAGGGAGGGAGAAGAGTCAATGGTGGCTCAGACTGAGAACGTGGCTATTTAGAAGGATGGGGATGCCCTCAATGGAAATAAAGAAGTTGGGAGGAAGATTTGTGGGATGAAAGTGATGACACCATTTGGCCAGACAATTAAGCATCACCATCTGCAAACACTACCCCTCTGGTAGTGCTAGGTTCCAGCATAATCACCCTGAATGATTTCACATCCATCATGGATTTCTCCTACATGACCTACTCCTGGATGAAGGAGAACTAGGAGCAACACATCTGGAAAAACATCCTAATAATTAGAGCTGTCCAAAAGTAAAACAAGCTGCCTTGGGAGGCTTGACAGGGATGATGGATAGAGGATTTTATTCAGGTTCAGGTTGTAAAGTTTCTGAGGTCCCTTCCAACTGGGAGAAGATATGACTCTCTGATTAGCAAATTCAATCACTCCCCAAAGAGGCAACCCCATTTTAAAGAAGATACTGCAGGCCCAGGAATGTGCAACTTGTCTGACTACAAGCAACAGCCACAAGTCCAGGAAGAAGAGAATTTAACTTTGGAGGAGAAAATAGACTGTGTACCCAGAGGAGGCTGGGTGGGAAGGAGGAGTGACTTTTCAGTCAGCTTCCTTGGCTTCTAGGGGTCATGGGGTCTAAACTTGAAGAGTGGAAGTAAAGGCATGTGGACCTCAATTCCCAAAGGACAAAAGAGTGGCCTCTTGGGCCAAAAGAACCAGATGCTCACTCTGGGCTTCAGCTCTGGCTTTAGTCTGGGCTAGATTCTGAGCATGACCAGGAATAGCACGTTGGCATGGGCTCCTGAAGCAGGAGACGCTTTCAGAGCTGAGGTAAAATACCCCTCTGTACTTCAGTGTCTGACCGATTCTTCTTTACTATGAAGTCTTTTAGCTTTCTTCATCTCAAACATGGTTTCCCAGGCCAATGCCTTATCCACCCTCCTTAATTATGTAATTCCCTTCAGTCATGTAAATGCCACCCACTCTACCAACACACACACACACACACACACACACACACACACACACACACACACACAGAATCAAGTGAACACCACTCATGAGTTTATAGATTCATAGAATGTTGAAACTTAGAGATCTAGTCTAGTTCTTTCATTTTATAGATGAGGAAACTAAGGTCTACTCTTTTCTGGGTAAGTTCTAGATAAAGCATTCCTAACAATCCATCCCCAATCAACAAGCATGTATTAGGCAACTACTATGTGACAGGCACTGAACTAGGCCCTGGGAATACAAATGCAATCGATAAAACAATCCCTACTTGAAAGAAGCTTACATCTGAATGGGAGAGGTCTCAGTTTCCCCCCTGAAACAGAAAAAGTGGAAGTGCTTTTGCTAAATTCTCGTAAGAGCCATATAACCAGGAGGTCATTTTGTCAGTTTAAGATTATTTTCACAGTGGGTCAATAGACTACATTTATAATCCCCCTTCTAAGTGACAGCCCTTCAAATATTTGAAGACAGCTATCCTCCCTGATTCTTCCTTTTACCAGACTACAAGTCCCTCTAAAACAAATATGTCTTGCTTTCCCCCCTCCCTCATAGGGTCATCACCCCAATTCAGGCCCCCCCCTCACCCCTCTCTCTGTATTGTGATAGCTGCTTTACATCCAGTCTCTCCCATTCCAAAGGCATCCTTTCAACAGCTACCAAATGGATATTCCTAAAGCCCTTGTCTGACCATCTTACTCCCTGCTCAAAAAGCAGCAGTGGCTGCCTATTGTCTCTAGAATAAAATAGAAAACATCCACCTGGTACTCAGCTGTCACCTGTGGCTCCAAAAAGCTCTAGTATTCGAAGTGGTCATAGCCCAGCAAAACTGTCTCAGCAGGTGGGCTAAACCAGGTTGAGGATAACCAACTGGCCTCAAACCTGTGGGTGAGTTACGGGGGATGTCTACCCAAGCACGTGAAGACTTTCCATAGCAGAATGAGCGGGTGAGAACAATTTGTTCAAATGGCCATGAAGGCAGCTGAAGCAGGCACTGTGAAGCACTTAGACCTTGGTCAAACATCCAACGTGCCAAGGTGCCAAGGTCAGCTGATGACTTTGTGCAGCTCTGCCTCACTTAAATCTAATTTATTCTCAATTCAAGAGATCATCCCATGATGTCATTAGTCCTCTCGGAAACTGTTTCCTTGTCTACAAACATGCTGTTTTACGTGTACAAAATGTGATCTCCTTGAAGGGACAGACTGTTTAATTTTTGTCTTCTCATGCCTGCTATTCAACACACTGCCTAGAATATAGAACATGCTTTAAAAATTGTTGTTAAAATAAGCTGAATTGAACTGAATTGAATATAGGTAGTAACCTCACAGGGTGAGCAGTCTCTCTATTTCCCTACTAAAATGACAACCAGGTAAATATCAAATGGGCCCCGTATTTGTCTTGAGATTACTTTTCTCCTCAGAAAACACAAACAGGATTGTGTTTAAATTCTATACCATCAGACACACAGAGCACCAGCTCCATGGTTTTCTTCAGAACCTTTGATCTCCAGGGTGATGACCTTTGCATAAAAAAGACCCTTTGCCACTTCTTCCCAAATACAAATAATGAGCTTCTGGTTAATGGGGCACAGTAAGGGGCTGTGGGGCCCAGATTAGAAAGAAAAGGTTTTGTAAACTCTTGACTAGACAGCTACAGTGCTGAACAGGGGGAAAATCAGGCTGTCTAACCTAGCCTGCCTCCAGCAAGGACCACCCCTCCCCACAAAAAAAAAAAAAATAAAGTAGGATTGATAGTGTCCCATTTGGAAGTATCTCTGAGCAAAGTCCAAAAATCAGCATTCCCCTACCCCCAACCTCCCACCTAAGAGCTGTAGATTGACTCTGTGGTAAGACTGTAGTCCCTACTTTACAAATATTAATAATTCACACAACTGGATAAGTGACAAATATTTTTAAAGTAGTAAAGATAAAAACATGTATAACCTTCCACCTCAGCTTCCAGCTTCCTGGATTTACTTGTATATTTACAGAGAAATTTTTCTCTTCCTCTGAAAATGACACATCTGAGCAACACAGCAACTTCCAAAAACAAGATGTCAGCGCTTTTAATCTTATCTTGATTTTCCAATGGGATTTCCATTCTGAGTCTCCAAGGGTAGTGGGACCTTTTTTGCTTTTAGTCACCTAAACAATTCCTCCTAAAATGACTCAGAATTCACTTTTTTCCTTGAGGCTGATCTCTTTTTTTGTTTTGTTTTTGTTTTTTATTCAATATATTTAGTTTTCAGCATTGATTTTCACAAGAGTTTGAATTACAAATTTTCTCCCCATTTCTACCCTCCCCCCCCCACTCCAAGATGGCATATATTCTGGTTGCCCTGTTCCCCAGTCAGCCCTCCCTTCTGTCACCCCACTCCACTCCCATCCCCTTTTCCCTTACCTTCTTGTAGGGCAAGATAAATTTCTACACCCCATTGCCTGTGTATCTTATTTTCTAGTTGCATGCAAAAACATTTTTTTGTTTGTTTTTGAACATCTGTTTTTAAAACTTTGAGTTCCAAATTCTCTCCCCTCTTCCCTTCCCACCCACCCTCCCTAAGAAGTCAAGCAATTCAACATAGACCACATGTGTATCATTATGTATAACCCTTCCACAATACTCATGTTGTGAAAGACTGACTATATTTTGCTCCTTCCTAACCTATCCCCCTTTATTGAATTTTCTCCCTTGACCCTGTACTCTTTCGAAAGTGTTTGTTTTTGATTACCTCCACCCCCATCTGCCCTCCCTTCTATCATCCCCCCTTTTTTTATCTTCTTCCTCCTTTTTTCCTGTGGGGTAAGATACCCAATTGAGTGTGTATGGTATTCCCTCCTCAGGTTAAATCTGATGAGAGCAAGATTCACTCATTCCTCCTCACCTGACTTCTCTTCTCTTCCTACAGAACTGCTTTTTCTTGACACTTTTATGTGAGATAATTTACCCCATTCTATCTCTCCCTATCTCCATCTCTCAATATATTCCTCTCTCATCCCTTAATTTGATTTTATTTCTTTTAGATATCTTCCCTTCATCTTCAACTCACCCTGTGCCCTCCCTCTCTCTCTCTCTCTCTCTCTCTCTCTCTCTCTCTCTCTCTCTCTCTCTCTCTCTCTCCCCCTCTCTCTCTCTCTCTCCCTCTCTCCATATATTTACACATACATATATACATACATACACACTCACATATACATATATATACATAAACATATATATATGCATATTCCCTTCAGTTACCCTAATACTGAGGTCTCATGAATCATACACATCATCCTTCCATGTAGGAACGTAAACAAAACAGTTCAACTTTAGTAAGTCCCTTGTAATTTCTTTTTCTTGTTCTTTTTCTTGATTACCTTTTCATGCTTCTCTTGATTCTTATGTTTGAAAGTCAAATTTTCTATTCAGCTCTGGTCTTTTCACTGAGAAAGCTTGAAAGTTCTCTATTTTATTGAAAATCCATATTTTGCCTTGGAGCATGATACTCAGTTTTGCTCGGTAGGTGATTCTTGGTTTTAATCCTAGCTCCATTGACCTCCGGAATATCGTATTCCAAGCCCTTCGATCTCTTAATGTAGAAGCTGCCAGATCTTGGATTATTCTGATTGTGTTTCCACAATACTCAAATTGTTTCTTTCTGGCTGCTTGCAGTATTTTCTCCTTGATCTGGGAGCTCTGGAGTTTGGCGACAATATTCCTAGGAGATTTCTTTTTGGGGTCTATTTGAGGAGGCGATCGATGGATTCTTTCAATTTCTATTTTGCCCTGTGGCTCTAGAATATCAGGGCAGTTCTCCTTGATAATTTCTTGAAAGATGATATCTAGGCTCTTTTTTTGAGCATGGCTTTCAGGTAGTCCAATAATTTTTAAATTATCTCTCCTGGATCTATTTTCCAGGTCAATGGATTTTCCAATGAGATATTTGACATTGTCTTCCATTTTTTCATTCCTTTGGTTCTGTTTTATAATATCTTGATTTCTCATAAAGTCACTAGCTTCCACTTGCTCCAATCTCATTTTTAAGGTAGTATTTTCTTCAGTGGTCTTTTGGACCTACTTTTCCATTTGTCTAATTCTGCCTTTCAAGGCCTTCTTCTCCTCATTGGCTTTGTGGAGCTCTTTTGCTATTTGAGTTAGTCTATTTTTTAAGGTGCTGTTTTCTTCAGTTTATTTTTCAGTATTTTTTGGGTCTCCTTTAGCAAGTCATTAACTTGTTTTTCATGGTTTTCTCGCATTCTTCTCATTTCTCTTCCCAATTTTTCCTCTACTTCTCTAACTTGCTTTTCCAAATCCTTTTTGAGCTCTTCCATGACCTGAGACCAGTTCATGTTTTTCTTGGAGGCTGTTTTTGTAGGCTCTTTGACTTTGTTGACTTCTTCTGTCTGTATGTTTTGGTCTTCTTTGTCACCAAAAAAAGATTCCAAAGTCTGAGACTGAATCTGGGTGCATTTTCGCTGCCTGGCCATATTCCCAATCAACTAACTTGACCCTTGAGTTTTTCAGCAGGGTGTGACTGCTTGTAGAGTTAAGAGAACTATGTTCCAAGCTTGTGGGGATGTGCCAGCTCTGCCACACCGGCACTCCTCCTTCCCCAAGAACCCCCAACCCAGACTGGACTTAGATCTTCAGCAGGCTCTTCACTCCTGCTCTTATCTGCCACTTAATTCCTCCCACCAGGTGGGCCTGGGGCTGGAAGCAACTGCAGCTGTAGTTCTGTAGCTGCCCCACCTCCGCTGCCCTGGGGTGGTGGCTGAACCAGGAACTCCTTCCACTCCCGAAGCTTTTCCCACTAACCTTCTCTGTTGTCTTTGGTGTTTGTGGGTTGAGAAGTCTGGTAACTGCTGCAGCTCACTGATTCAGGGTGCTAGGGCACGCTCCGCCTGGTTCCTGGTCTGGTTGGTCTGCACTGCCTACACTGGGCTCTGCTCTGCTCCTCTCCCAGCTCCGTGCAGGATAGGCCCTACCCAGAGACCATCCAGGCTGTCCTGGGCTAGAGCCCTGCTTCCCTCTGCTATTTTGTGGGTTCTGCAGTTCTAGAATTGGTTCAGAGCCATTTTTTATAGGTTTTTGGAGGGACTCGGCAGGGAGCTCACACTAGTCCCTGCTTCCCAGCCACCATCTAGAGGCTGATCTCTTGAGACCAAAAAGTAAATCCTCTTTTCCCTGAGAACAGAGCTCTGCCACACAAGTAGACCAGGAAGTGTAAGACCATGAGAGTAAAAATGAGAAATGATGATAAATAATGTAATAATAGTAAATGGATTGGTAGGTACCATGAAGGAGGTTCTGAAGTAACTCATAGATGCTTCCAGGTTTGCAAAATTCTTTCCTCATAATAATCTTGCAAGTATGCAGCACACTTGCAATAATCTCCATTTTACAGACAAGGAAACTGAGGCTTTAAGAGGTTAAGTGTCTTGCTCAGGGTCCTATAGCTAGTAAGTATCTGAGATAGTATTCAAACCCAGGTTTAAAATTTCAATTCAGGGGCAGCTAGGCACAGTGAGTAGAGCACCAGCCCTGGAGTCAGGAGGACCTGAGTTCAAATCCAGCCTCAGACACTGTGTGACCTTGGGCAAGTCACTTAACCCCAATTGCCCTGCCTTCCCCCCTCCCAAAAAAAAAGTTCAATTGAAACCTCAAATAATCAGGTCCCTTGATTGTACATCCTGTGTTTTACACACCACATATCCTCTCTGAAGCCAAGAGGAGAGACAGAGACAAAGAGAAGAGAAAGATACAGAGAGACACAGAGAGGAACAGAGACAGAGATTAAAAGAGACAGAGAAAGTTAGAACCTGGATCCTATTGATTTTTCTACAAACCTCAGACTGAACCACTATTGAAACACCAGTTCAACAATGAAAATGTCAGCAAATTCATATCCAGCCAAGATTGAAAATGTTCTGACTCAATCTATAGTGCAGTCCTGGATCAAGTCCGCATTTCCACTGGGGATATTCCTCCAGACTTAGACACAGCTGGAGCTTGAACAATCAAGTCAGTCAGGGTAGCATGAAAACTGGCTCTCGCTTCTCTTCCCCAAAGGTAAACCAGTCAGTCACTGAATCCTGGTGTAAGCCTGTGTCTCCAGGCACGTGGAAGTACAGACATGTGTTCTTCCCCCTCAAGCGTCAGCTCCAAGCCAGACTCCTACAACAGCAATGGCAAAGTTCTCTCCAGAAATGCCACTTAACCAAGATTTTCACACATTACAAAGACCCAAGACTTGGGTCAAATTGTTCTTCTCCCAAGAAGGATGATCAGAACAATGGTTCTCCAATGTTAGCTGGCCATTAGAGCATATAAAACCAGAAACCAAGAGAAATATTTAAATTTGAAATACCAAAAAGCTTATGGTTTGGTCTGATGCAATCCAAAAAACATTTATTGAACACCTGTTACATGCAAGGCTCTGTGCTAAGCACCAGAAAGAGAAAAACAAAAAAACAACAGCAAAAACCAGCCCTTACCCTATCTAGAATCTACTGGGGAAGGAAGTGAATTTGACAGCAAACAGAAGGGGACATACTTGATAATTTGAGGAGGGAGTAAGTAATTGCAACTAGGAGGATAGAAAACAGCTTCCTGCAGGAAGGTCTACAAATAGAACTTTGAAGGAAGTTAAGGATTCGAAGAGACTGAACTGCAGAGCTGGGAAATGGAGAGGTAGGTATGAAAGAGAGTAATATGAAATAAACCTGGAAAGTCAGGCTGATCCCTGATTAAACAGTGTGTCTCTTATGCTAGAGGCCATTAGGAGCCATTGAAAGTTGGTAAGTATGGGGGTAACATTATCCTACTTGGGCTATAGGAAGATTATTTCCACAGAGCTGTATAAAAAGAGAAGAGACTGGAAGCAAGGAGTCCAAATAAAAGGCTGTGGGTTCCACCAAACAAAAGGCTCATACCAGGTGAACAAGGGACGAGCGATGTAGGATAGAGCTCTCAGCACATACTGAGACCAGAAGTCACTGGCCGTAGCACACAAGAAGAGGATGTGAATGTCTGTGGTTTAGTTCAAGAACCATCCTGGTTGGCCAATCCCTAATACCGGTAATTTTGAGTCATTTACTGAATATACTGGTTTTAAAAGCTGCCCCTATGCTGAAGATTTAGATCTTGAATATCCTTATGCAAAAGGGAAGTGGGTGGTTAGTTGGATTGAGGCAATTTACAGTCAAGGAAAATAAGAGCGTGATAGAGCTAACTTTGGACTAGAAGACACAAACTCTTGGCCCTGCCTTTAATTAGCTGTATAGAACTGTGAAAGTTTGTGTCTCAGTTTTCTTATTTGCAAAATTATATAGTTGTACTAGAAGATACGTTCATTCAACAACCATCATTCATTAGAGAGGCATCATGGTAGAGTGGAGAGAGTGCTGGACTTGGCATCAGTAAGATTTGGGTTCAAATCCTGTCTCAGATGCTACTTCTGTGACCTTTGACAAGTCACTTATACTTTCTGAGTCCCAGTGTCCTCAAAGGTCAAAAGGAGATAATACCATCACCTATCTCTCTGGGTTGTTGTGAGGCTCAAATGACAAGGTAAAACACTTTACAAACCTTTCTTAAAGGTTACATAAAGGTGAGCTGTTATTATTAATTGCAAAGCAGTATGTTAGGTGCAGCAAAGAGATTCAGGGATCATCTAAACATGATGTTCTCCTTCCTGGAGTTTACAAACCAGCAGCAGAAATATGACACATAATACAGAAATTCTAGACCAGTGGGGTCAAACTCAAATAGAAACAGATCCCCTCAGGATCCATATTGACTCAGAAGACCACAAGTTAAAATGATCCATGTTGTACTACATTTTTGTTCATTTCGTTAAATATTCTCCAATTACATTTTAATCTGGTTTAGGCTTCGCTTAAGTATTTTGCTGCCCTGAGTGTGATACCTCTGTGCTAGAACCATAGAGTCAGATTAGATGATCACTCAGGGTCTTTCCAACTATAATATTCTCTGATTTGAGGTGACACATCTAAAGTAATACCGTTAGCTGAGTTTGTCTTTGAAAGTTTCCTACCTCACCTGTCAGGATCATTTTCTTCCTACCTGGCCCCCGCCCCCATCCTCTAGATATCTATTCCAGGTTCTATCCTTTCTGACATCCTAACTGATAACTAAGATTGAAGGTAGGTTGTCCCCCACCTCCCCCATACTCTGTAATACAGTGACAATGGCCTCCTTGCAGTTCCTTGAACAAAACACTCCATCTCTAGATTTCAGGCATTTTCACTGGGAGTCTCCTATCCCTGTAATTTTCTCCCTCACATCCAGCTCCTGGCTTCACTAGCTTCCTAGAAGTCCTGGCTAAAATCTCACTTTCTACAAGAAGCTTTTCCCAACCCCCACTTATTAATATCTCCCATTCATTCTGTCCACAATTTGTTTATACCTAGTTGTTTCCAAGTTATCTCCACCATTGGACTGTGGCCTCTTTAAGGGCAGGACTGTATTTTTCCTCTATATCCCCAATGCTTAACATAGTGCCTGGTACATAAATAGGTATTTTATACATATTTATGGACTGATTGACTTTGATGGTCCTAGCTTAAGACCTGACCTGATATTTACATTGAATTGGGAAATCACAAAATCTAAAATTTTGGAGGGACCTTGTGGTCCAACCAATGCATTGGAAGGCAGTATGGAAGTAGAGTGGAGGGTGTCTGCAAGATCTGAGTCACCATTTCACCTCTAACACTTACTAGTTATGTGACCAGGGCAAAAGTCTATTAACCTCTGTGAACCTCATCTGTAAAATGAGGCTAAGAATACCTACCCAGTGCTTACCTCACACAGCTAGCATGAAAAACTTACAAAATAATGTATACAAAGCATTTTGCAAACCCAATTTACTTTATAAATATCAGCTTTTATTAATTTTTCCTAAAGCAAAGGGGACACTTAAAGACACAAAAGTTTCCAGAACGCAAATGATTAACTACCTTGGTGAAAGGACGATAGAGTTAATATTTTGAGGCAGGAGGCCAACTCCAGGCCCCAGTGGTGGGGGTCATAGAGAGGTATGATTGCTTCTCAGTCCTCCTCTGCTTCTCCTGACCTAGCAATAGTAGTAATAACAAAAAGCAGTCTTGTTTATAGAATCAGAGATTTAGAGAAGATCCCCTCAAGGTCACGTAGTCCTGCCCCCCTTGTTTTATAGCTAAGGAACCTGCTCCCCAAAGAGGTTGTAGCTTGCTAAAGGTCACACAGCTAATTAGATGACAGAGACAGGATCAATTTTATACACCTGAACAATTGTTATCCAAACATAATAATACAATAATGTATCAAATTGTCCTACTATTGTTTCTGTCTGATGAGAAAATAATAATAGTATTTAGAAATCAGATTCAGGATTAGAACCAGGAGAACAAATTATACAGTAACAAGGACTTTGCAAAGGCAAATGACTTAGAAAGATTTAAGAACTGTGATCAATGCAGTGACCAACCATGATTCCAGAGGATAGAAGACAAAGCGTGCTACTCACCTCTTGACAGAGATAGATTCATGGTACAGAATGAGAAATAGATGCTCGGGTTTGTTCGGATCTTTTTTGACATGGCCAAAGTGAGAATTAGTTTTTCTTAGCTAAGTATATTTATTACAAAAATTTTCTTCCTTTTCTTTTAAATGTGGGTGGAGGGAAGAAAAAAATAAGATTGATTGAAAAAAATTAAAGTAAATATTTTAAACCACTCAGAGGATACTTTAAGGTTTACAGTTTGCTTTCTTCAAAATGATATTGTAAGGTATAGAGTGTGAGTATTCTTATCCTCAATAAAAGAAAGCAAGTACAGTTTTCTCCTGCTGCTTAAATCCACAGTACAAGCATTTAATCCCATCTCCCAGAGGATTGGAGTAGTCCTCCCAATCCTCTCAGTCCTAGGCCACATCCTTTGTTTTCTTTTGAGGGGTTTTACAAGTCACGTGTCTTGCATGCTGCAAAACATGTTGACAGAGGCAATGGTGCAAAACTCTCCCCATTCTCTCTGGGCAAACAACTGCCTCTCCAGTGAATTCCCAGAGCTGATCTCCTTCTGAAAAGCAGACAATTCCATTTTGTTGTTTTTTTTTCTCCTGAGATAAAATGTTGAATCAATTAATTATCACTCCAGTAACAATCAAACCTTAATTACAGAAAAGGAATTCATGCATCCCTCTATCTGCCATCTCTGTATTCAGTTAGGCTTAATTCAGTTTGGACAACTTGTCAAAAGGCCAGTAATTTCTTTGCCTTCAGGAGAGAGGACAAAATCAGAGTTGGAAAGGAGGTCAGAGGCCCTCTAGTACAGTAGGAACCCCCTCTTCAAAAGACTGGCAAGTGATCATCCAACCTTTGCTTGAATTTAATTTAGTAAGGGGTTTCTTGTTTGTTTAAATAATGCTATTTATACAGTAATAAAAAGGACTGGAGTAGAGCCATTTTAGAGAGAAAAGGGCAGGGGAGGACAGTACAGGACAGGACAAGAGGAAACAGGAGAAAAGAGGAAAGGTGAAGGAGAGGAGGGGAGGGGAAGAAAAGAGGTGACAGAGAGGAAGGGGAGAGGAGAACTGTCTGATATAGAATCTCATATAGAAGAGAGAGGACAGGCCACGAGTGGGGAAAGATATACTTAATACACATACAAGTAAAATGAAGGGAAGGGAAGCTGGGCATCTGAGATTAGAGATCTTGGTAAGTCACCTGCTCCCTAGAGGTTTCCAGCAGATGTTTTTTAAATGGCTGTAGAGTTTATCCAGATTTTAATAGCAGGTGTGCTCACATCCAACAAGAACTCACTACCTCTTGAGGCAATTCATTTCCCTTTTGGATAGTTCCAAATAGTAGGAAATTTTGCTTCGGATCAATCCTGTAGTGGGAGGTATGCAGGTTAGACATATTATTACTTTCTAGTGAGAGAAATAATTATTTCTCTCTTGTATTTAATAACTAATTATTGAATTAGGACCAAGGGTGTTCCTCTTTTCTACTTCCTCATTCAGAAATCAGCCTCTGTAGGTTACTCAGATCTGTTCAAAAGATAAAATGAGGAAAATTGATGGATTTCATCCCATTGTGTTTTACTCAGACAAGTCTGGGAAAATGAGGATTCTCCCTTTTGTCAGACTGGCGATATGGATATAGATAATTTTCTTTGACCAAAACTGAGTGACCAAAGCCACGTACCCCAGGGCCTCATTAAAATAGGTCTACCTCTCATTATAACATTTATTCACTCATTAATTGTTAACCAATCAGAGTTGATTTCCACCCTTAGGAACACCCAAGGACATATAAGTGTTGAGTGGGTTCTATGAGGGGTCTTTGATCTAAAAGAAATGGCCAAATGACCATCCTTTAATTAATAACATGCTAGCATTATTAATAAAATTATTAATTAGTGATAAACCACATCTCTTAAACTTTTTAAATGTCACACTAACAATGAGGATTGTTCAGTAAATACTGTAGGCTGCAAAAGAGAATGTGGCCTCTCCTTCCTTGGAAGTCTTTAAAAATATGTAGATTCTCATCATTCCACAGCATTTTATTTATATGTCTTACTGGAAAGGGGATTGGATAAAAGGATCTCTCTAAGCTCCTTTCAGCCTGAAGATTTTACAATTTTCTCATTAGGGTGAAAGAAGGTATCCCAAGAGTCTTTAGGATGAGGACCTTTCACTAATCTATTTGACCGACTTTTAAAGTCAGGCAAGTCAATAGGAAAGGGAAATCAAAAGAGAAAGGAATGTGGTCATGAAAAGAGCACTGGATTGAGTCGATCAAATTCTGATTTGACTTCTTAAGTAAATTTGGACAAGCACCCTAAACTTGCTAGGAGTTATCTGTAAAATGAGGAGATCGGACTAGATGACCTCTATGTTTGCTTCTAAATCTAAAACTATGACCTTACAACTCTCTTTTCTTTGCTCCTAGAGCTCAGTCAATACTGCTATAACCACCCTACTCTTTAGATTTCACATTGTGGTTTATTTTTAATAATTATTATAATTCAATTTATATGAAAACAACAGCTCACATTTGGGTAGTGCTTTGAGCTTTGCAAAATGCTTTCCTCATAATTCCATGTAAATGGCAGGTAGAATATCATTATCCCCATTTTCAGGTGATGAAATTGAATCATTGAAAAGTTAAAAATGACTTGTCCATGTTTACACATCTAGAGTCAGAGACAGAATACAAACTCAGGTCTTCTGAAGATCTGTATTTTATGCTTCTGTCAGGAGGGACTGTTCGGTCCCATAACCTTTCATCCAGTCTATTTTTTTTTCAGGAATCTAGTCCTTAGCTGAGTACAGAATTGGGTAGCTATACGCCCCCTTCCCCTCCAGTCTATGACAAAGTCTGCCACCTCCCACATTGCCAGCTGCTGTTTGTCAAGTTGGGGGTGGGCTGGATTTGAGGATTGGACAAGAAGAAAAATGCAAGGTATACAAGGCAAGTATGGCTAAGGTGTTTTCTAGAATCTCAAAAGGGTCATTTACGTCAACAAGATGAAGAAAGCTTAGTGCTAAAATCTATTGAACTCAGGGCCTCAGCTTTTCCAGACTGTTCTGAGGGTCCTGTTGTTGGCTTGGCCTTCCCACTCAGAGTTTTTAACTGAAGTCTTTCATGGCCATTGTTGGCTGCCCTGTGAACTGATTGGCTACTGGCCTGAGGACAAAGCTGCCTCTGTCTCCTAAGAATACTTCTTGGTTACCATCCATTTTTGACCATCGGTTCCAGGGTACAAAGAAATCTTTTGCCATTCTGTAACTGTTCACATTTATGGACTCCTTCTCAACTCAGCATGGTTCAGTGCCCTTTATCACTAGCTGTTTGCCCTTGATCAAATCACTTGATTTCTCTAGACCTGAGCTCCCTCATCTGCAAAATGAAGAACTTGTACTAGCATTCCTCTGACATTCCTTCCAGTTCTAGATCTAGGATCCCTTAAGAAAGGCATCTGGATACCCCCACAGACAGACTTCATCCAACCCCACCCTGGACCTAGGCAATAAAGTAGAAAAGAACTTTGTTCAACAAAGTTAATCAGTTGCTCACAGAACATTGCATTTCTTGTTGCCATGTTTCTGGAAAGATTGTAATAAATCCCCCCCTGACACTCTAGAGAACAGAATAGTGATACATACACTAAGCAAATTGGAATCTTCTTCCACTTTACCTGATAGAGATGGATGACAAACAATTGGATCTGTTCCTTGCCTCTTAAGCCTTTCCCTAGAGCCATAATCTTGTTAATTGTAAAAAAGTCAGATCTATCTTATTTTCAATAGAACGTGTGCAGCTCAACACAAGCATTTGTAACAAATCGAGTAAGTCTCCGAAGGCTGACTCCCATTTACTCAAAGGGGAGAGGAGAAGATCTGCAGGAGAGCAGGGTGGGAAATAGGAAAGGCTGCTCCCCAAGAGCTTTCCACAACATAATGACTGAGTTAGGTGGTGTAGGTCAAGAGGATCAAACTTGAGGCCCCAAACTCCTGAGTGTGGCCTCAACCCTACTAAAATATAATTGAGAAATGTTTAACAAAATAAATAAAAATATAATGCAACACAGATAATGTTAATTTGAGGTTTTCTAAATCAATATGTGGTCATACCGATTCTTTTCTATTTGGTCCTTACATCAGTGGTGTAAGTGACTCCCTGCAGGTTGAGGCACAGAGGAAAGATCATATCCTTAGCTCCCCTATTCGTTATCTGCCTCCTGATGGATAAGACAACATGGTGTAGTAGTTAGAGTATAGACTTAAGAGTCAGGAAGACCTAGTTTCTATGCCTCCTGAGATACTTACTAGCTGATTAACCCTAGGCAAGTCACTTGACCTGTCTGGGCCTCAGTTTCCTTATCTGAAAAATCAGAGACTTAGCAACTGGACAACTTCTATGGTCCTTTCTTTCTCTAAATCTATGATCTTATGAAATTATACTGTCAGTCTTTAACTTTGAGCCCTGCTGGAATACGCCTCTGTGAATAAATTTATCACTCATGATAGGAGGCAAAAAGGTGGGTAGCTTTGATAAAAGGAGAGAGAGAGGAAAAGATCTTGAGGACACTGGGATTGGGGTTTCAACAGAGGAGGAACAGGGACACTGAAAGTTCTAAAGATATGCCCCACCTATCTCAAAATGCTACTGAGAGTCAGCACTAAATTGAAGGAAAGAAGAAAAAGGAAAGGCCCTTCTTTCCAGGGAAATTGAAGGCATTTTCTTACTAAGCAGGAATTTCTGTTTGCACCAAGAGCAGCCTGTTATTTGGCTAAAGATAGAAAAGGGCACAGCCATACAGTCTGCCCCCTCTGCCTCTAAACTTAAATGACTAAACACTATCTGCTTTCCTCTAATATACTTCCAAAACCAAGTCAAGTCAACAAGTATTTATTAAGCTTCTATTATCATAGGTTCCTAGTTAGGCCATCCTCCATTTTATAAACGAGGAAATCCACAGTTGTCTAAGACGTCTACGATCCTACAGCAGTAAGCATCGTAGCCAGTATTTTAACTCAGGGCCTCTGCAGTGGTTCCCAAATGTTTTGTTCTCAGGACACTTTTATTCTCTAAAAAACTATTGAGATACACACACACACACACACACACACACACACACACACACACATACACACACATACACACCTCTGCCAAAGAGCATCTATTTATATGGGCTATGTCTATTGCTATTTAACCATAAATATTAGCTATAAAGATAGATCTCTAGATAATAAAACATCTCAGTGTTACGAAAATAATATTAACCTTGCCAGACCTTTGTCTCAGGGACCCTCAGGAACCCCCTAACTTCTGCTCCAAACCAGAGAATCTATTGTTCTTTTTCAAATTCTTATTGAAGCATTATGCCTCACAGTGTTGATTGGAAGCACTTCCTAGCCTCTACTCTCCTCCCACACCCTAGCTCTCTTCTCCTTAGAGAGTAACTAGTTATCATGCTCCTTCTAATAATCCTTCCTGTATTTGTAGCCCATTTGCCTATTTCTGATTCTTAATGCTGTGTGTCTTTCAGAGCTTCATTCACCTTCTCTGTGCCCTTCTCATAAGATGGGGCTCATTTCACTCACTCTCTGGTTCCCAGAACTTTGAGGAGGTTTGATGCTTTGGAGTTCTCTAAGGGCAGCTGATGAACGATCTAAAGTATTACTGTTATTGTGTTATTAGTAGTATCATTCTCTGAGGGTGAATTTAAAGACAAGACTATGAGAATATTATCCTACTGAATGGGTGTGAATGAGGTCATTATGCAGATAGTGTGTCTGGCTATGTCAGGGGGAGTAGCCAAGCTCTCTCAGTATGTTACTCACTTACAGAGCCATTTAAGATTTCTAGAATGACATTAGGACTTTAAATTCCAAGACTCCAAGGCCTAGGGTAGCAACAAATTTCCTAGTGACATAGGTTTCTGAGAATAAAGAAAAAGAAACCCATGGATAAAATGCAAGCTTTTCTCAGAGTTCCCAGGGCCTGATTTACTGTTTTCTTAATATGTTTTACCATTCATGCCCTGGACGCAGGCTTGTACTAGGTCAGCTTGGTTTTCACAGTGTACTTCCACTAGGGGCACTATTTATTTAACCATGGGGCAGATGCTCTGACCTTGACAAGTCTGAAACTGACTCATTCATTTCCTTTTGAAGGCCACTGGCTAATTGTAGATAGCCTCCTCAAGGAAACAGCTGTCCACTCCAATGTCTCTCCAGAACTCTTCAAAGTGCCCACTCCGTCAACAGTTAAAACCCAGAAATGTCAGTAAGATAGAAATGTATTTTTTTTACCAGCTTCAATACTTATGAGAGAAAATCAGCATGTGATTTACTCAATTTGGTGAGAAATAACATTATTTTATTGATGTGTGAGCCTGAAAACATATACTATATTGTCAATACAGAGAAGCAAGCCCCAGAGATGGATGATAGATAATAACTAGCAATTATAATGTAGCACCTTCCTCCCCAAGGAATCCCTGGGAGAGATTTGCAAACAGCTGACTCTCCTTGGCCCTGAATCCAAAAACAGACCTTTCAGTAATATTGAAGATAGACGGGAACAATGCTTAGAGGCACCTGGGCCTAGCCCAACAGGAAAATCTAGAATTGCTCTAAATAATATGTTTTGAACACTCTAGACTCTGATAAGGGATTTACTCAAAAGGGAAAATAGGGTTATCATAAATTCATTCCTTCTACTCTCTCTATCCAAGGAGAATCATAGAACCTCAATGTGAGAATGGAATTAATAGATCATTTGGTCAAACTCCTACCTAAATCATATATCCAATCTAGCACATGGCCCAAAAGCAGACACCTAGCCTCTGTTTAAAGACCACCAGGAATGAGGAAGGTAGGATGTCACAGTGGATAGAACTCTGGGACTTAGAGACATGAGTTCAAATCCTAAATCAGACATTTACAACCTCTCTCAATCTCAGGATAATAATAGCACATGCTTTACACCTACATTACTCTGAGGATCAAATGAAATAACATTTGTAAGTCATCTTTCAAATCCTGAATTGCTATAGAAAAGCTAACTACTATTATAAGGAACTAGCCATCCTCCAGAGATTTCTTTCCACTTTCACTACATATATCTTATGTATATAATTTTTTGGACTATGTTTTTGCTTTTCTTTTTCTCACCAGCATTTAACACAGTACCTGGCATATAGTAAGTACTTAATGAATGCCCCTTGACTAACTGACTGAATGAATAACTAGCTTTTGAGGCAACCCATTCCATTAATGGATAGATCTAACTAATAGGAGTTCCTCCTTGGTCTTACTTCCACCCTCTCTGAGCACTCGTGGGCACACACATACACACACACACACACACACACACACACACACACACACACACATGCACATGCACATTTTCTTTTCTACAAAATAAATAACCCTAAATTCTTTTGTCACTCTTCATATATCTTCCTAGTCTCTTCCCCATCTGGTTGTCCATCTCAGAACGCACTTTACATTTCTTCTCAAAAAAATTAATTTAATTTGTTTTGATTAACAAAAATCTATTTCCTTTCTCTTCCATCCCCCACTGGAAAAAGAAAAGAAAAACAAAAATCTTTGTAATACATATCATCATCGAGCAATGACCCTTCAAAAATATGCTTCCCAGGAGTGGATATGACATAACTTATTCAAGACCAGCTGTAATCTGAACAGGGCCAACTCCAATAGGGCTACTGCCCCTCTCCTACCCTTCTATTAATAAGACCAATATCACAGTAGCTTTTTTTGCATTGACATTTCATACTAGTGACTCATATTGATCTTATGGTCTAAAACCCCCAGGTGTTTTTTGTTTCATTTTGTTTTATTTCACATAAAATGCTTTCTAGCCCATCCTCAATAATGAGATATGGTATTCAGAGTGAGAAATCTCAGATCTGGCATAGCCTCCAATGGCATAGACCTGAACATATCAAAAGTTATCAATGAACTTGGGTTGATTCATTAATATAATAGTTTATTACATTTTTTCAGCATTTTACAGGATTCAAAGCATTTCTATGTAGCTTATTTCATTTGAGCTTTGCAACAACTCAGGAGTAGAAGTTCTGAACCTGAGGTCCTTGAAAATATTTTGGTAACTGTATTTTAATATAGTCAGTTTCCCTTGTAATCCTATGTATTTTACTTTATGCACTTAAAAACATTATTTTGAAAAGCAGCCCATAGACTTCACCAAACTGCTAAAGGGGTCCATGATAACAAAAAACAAAAAAGATTTGGAACCCCTGGTGTAAAATATCATTATCCCCATTCCAGAGATGAGGCAATTGAAGGTCAGAGAGGTTCAAGTATCTCTCCCCAACAGAGTGTAACCTTGTTGAGCATAGGAATGATTTTGTTCTTGTCTTTGTGCCCCCAGAACTTAGCTCCATGCCTGGCATATAGACACTTGGTGAATGAAATCATTGAGTTGATAGCACCACAAATGAGAATGGATGCCCAACGACAGATCACAGGCAAAACAACTCAATTCTAATTTTGTTTCTGGTTTTTCTACTCCAAAAAGAATGACCTAGAAATATTAAATAATTGGTTTACAAGGAGTTGACATCCTAGATAATCTGAGAGATAGTGAGAGAGCTTTGAGTTGCCTTCAGTCAGTAGAAACCACAAGATCCACGTGAACTGCATTCTGTAGTATTGAAAGAACTAGAAAATGAAGCCTGAGCCACAGTCAGTGATGCTTGACAGAAGCTAGAGAATGGTAAAGGTGCTAAAGTATTGGAGAAGGGTAAATGCTGCCCTTATTTTTAGAGAAGTATGCAAAGTATAAGTCAGTGACCTATATGTCAATTGACCTCAATTCCAGGCAAAACTCTGGAACCTATTACTAAAAGTGAAAAATCTAGAAAAGGAACAGGTCCTGCCAAACTAACTTTATTTTATTTTTGATGATGTTGCCATTTAAGCACATTAGAGAAATGCTGTAGATACATTTTACCTCTCATGCTAGTTTTTTGGATAAGGATAACGATAAAAGTAGTGGGTCAGCTAACAATAATACAATAAAGTAGATTAGGGATTGGTTGAATAATCTGATGTCAACCTAGAAGAAAGTCTACAATGAAGAGTACTTGAGCCTGTGGATTTAATATCTTTACTGGTGACTTGAATAAAGACATAAATGGTATGCTTATTTAATGTGCAGATAATACAGAGCTGGTATAGAGAGTTAACATGCTGGATGACAGTCACAATTCAAAAAGATCTTGATAGACTAATACAGGGGCTGGTAAACTGTGTCCCCTGAGCCAAATCTGGTCCATTGACTGTTTTTGGACAGCCCAGGAGCTAAGAATGTTTTTTTTATTATTATTTTTAAATATGCTTGAGTCATTGAGAAGTTAAGTTTCTTGCCCACAGTTACATAGCCAGAATATCTTAAGCCACCTTACACCTATCAAATTGGCCACTCCATCTTAGATTTGGTGAGAGAAGCCTAACATACACTCTAGATTTGGGGAGGGAAGATTTCAAAGAGCTCAGATGAAATAAAGGTAGGATTCCACAGAATAAAACACTTCAGGGGAAGTGAGCCTAGACTACAGATGCTCAAAAGTGAAAGCATTAAGACACAAAAAGAGATCATTCTGAGGAAGAGGAAAATGGAATTTGTCTGAAAATACCAATGTGGTTGTACAGGAAACTCACTAAACAACTTCTGAGTCACAAGGAAGACAAGATGGAGGATTCAACACTTGCCTTGGTCTGCTGACCTCCCAAACCTCTCCAAAACAAATTACACATCAAAGATAAAGTAACTTCAGCTATCTCCATGGTGAAGACCATGATTCTAGGTCCCAGAATACAAAAAGAAAGTTTAAAAAAAAATCTTTGAACTAACTTCCACTGATCCTGAACTCATTCATACACTCCCCCACTACTGATAGCAAGGCTTCACTAACAGACCCAAGGACACAACACAAGCTTATAACAAAACCCACTCCCACATTATGGTCCACTCCCTTTTTCTTTCTAGTGCCATGGAGACCCAGGATCCAGGCTGTGGAAAGTTGTTGTGGCTTTGTGGCTCAGGAGCAAAAGCTGGTGAGAGGTCACAACCTGGTAGCACCAGTGCTGCAAACCTCTGAACTGCTAATGCCAAGGTGGACAACTCTAGCACCAACAGAATAGGAGTCAAACCAGCAACTCCACCACACCAACAGAGCCAGTGCTAGGGTAGACAACTCTGTAGCACCAGTGCTGCAAAGCTCCAAACTGCTGGTACAAGGTCAGAGAATTAAAGAACAGAGGGAGTAGACTAGGAAACCAGTAAATGAGGTTATGAGATAGTTGTGGTAGGGGTAGGGGCTATACAGTACTCCACCAAGCCTAAGGGAAAGAGCACAGTATCTAGCTGGAACCAGTTCTAATCATCCAAAAATCACTTGGGACAGAGAACTAGGCTGGTGAACCATGAATTGAAGGAGGCTGAGACACTTTCATATGTAGCCCCATAAAAAACACAATCAGAGAAAAGTCAGAAAAAAAGTGAGAGGGGAAATGAGGAAAAATGACTGAAATTAGCAAAGATTTCAGGAAGAAGAAAAGTCAAAAGACTTTGAACATAAACAGGTAAATCAAAAGGAAATACAGTAACAACAGAAGGAAACACAACCTCCTGATCTAGTAAACTATTTCAGGCATCTATAAATAAATACTGCAAAACAAAGGAAAATTATATCACTTAGTGAGACAGAGAACTCTGTGGAATTTGAGAACAATGAACCACAAAACACTATTCCTGAGTGGTTCAAAAGAGAAATTAAAATCCTTAGAGAAGAATTTATGGTTGGCACAGCAAAAATAATGGGCAGAATTTTTTAAATAGTATATGCACTGGTAAGCTTCACCAAAGAAACAAAAGAGAGAACAATAGACTGAGATACACACACACAGAGAGAGGGAGAGAGAGAGAGAGAGAGAGAGAGAGAGAGAGAGAGAGAGAGAGAGAGAGATGGAGAACAACCTGGAAGAAGAGAAGCAAAAAACAATAATATGAAAGGAAAATATGCTTACTATGCAAGCAAAATACACTGATTTCAAAGATAAGATATATAGAAACAACCTAAGGGTTATAGGTCTCTCAGAAGAACATGACAAAACAAAATAAGTTGTTGTTGCTGTTGTTTGTCCTTCATGTTCAAAGAGCACTAAAATGACATCACAATGTCAGGGTCACTATACAGTGTGTCTGACTGTGGCTGATCAAACCAATATGAGCTCAGAAGGCTCTGCAACAGATCAGGTTCAAATAATCCATATGAACATTTGGGAGGGAGATGTCTCTTGTGCATCTCATATTTCTTTTGAGCTACTTCAATTCTGCTTCAATCATAGAGTACAGTACCTTCTTTGATGCAGGCATGCCATGCTGGACAATCCTGTGCCAGTATCTCCCATGTCTCACAATTGATACCAATATTCTTCAGAGAGACCTTGAGCATCCTTTTATTCCTTCTTCTGACCACCACACAAGCACCTTTCTTATGTAAGTTCTCAGTTAAAGTCTTTTAGGTAAACATACATTTGGCATTCGAACAATATGCCTAATCCATTGGAGTTGTGTTTTCTGCAATTGAGTTTGAATGCTCGGCAGTTCAGCTCAAGAAGGGACCTCAGTGTCTGGTACCATATCTTGCCAGGTGATCTTCAGAATCTTCCAAAACAATTCAATGGAAGCAGTTCAATTTTCTTGCATGGTACTGGTAGATTTTCAGGTTTCACAGGCATACAATGACATCAGTGCAATGGCTCTGTAGACCTTCAGTTTGGTAGGCAGCCTAATACTTCTCTTCCACAAAAAACAAGTTAAGGCCATAATGAAGAAAATAATAGAAACAGCAGGACTTCTAAACATAGAAAATGAAATTCCAATTGAAAGAATTCACATATTAACTCGAAAAAAAGAAAGAAAAAACAAGGCTGTGAACTCCAAGACACACAACAATTCAATTCAGAAACAAGTTCTGCAAGTAATCAGTAGAAATGCCTTCAAATATAAAGGAAAGACATTCAGATATCACAAGATTATTCTTTACCCACTGGAAAACATAGGAGGGAATGGAATTGTGTGTCCTGAAGGGTGATAGAGCTCAGGATACAACCCAGGATGACTTACTGCAAAAATCTGAGCTTAACTATACATGAAAAAAGATGGATATTTAATACTAAAGAAGAGTTTGAAACATTTATAGAAAGAAGAACAGAACTTAAGAGATTATTTTCTCCTAAAACACCCCCAAAAATAGAAATGCAGGAGGAATGAATAGATGTAGCGGCCAAGGACAGCAATAGCAACAGAGTGATGATAAAGAAACCTCTTTCTAAATGTACACAAAGAAACAGGGGTGAAATTTGAAATCTGATAGAGATAAAAGTGAAGAGGTGGATAGGTGGCATCATGAACAGAACCTGGAGTTGGCTTGTCTATAGCTGAATCAGTTTTTGTTTGTGTATACGACTACATTACAACATGGACAAGTGTATGGAAGGGGGAACAGGAGCAAGGGGATAGAGAGAAGTGTATGATGTGCCAGGGTAAAATCAAAGCAATGAGGGAAAGGGGACCTCTGTGGCTTCAGAAATAGGAGAGCTTATAGGGGAAAGGGTGAAGAGTAGGGGGGAAAGTTTGAAAGGAGCAGGAAAGTAAGGAGGCCTTTCTTTGCTTGTAGGAAGGGGTTCCACTGATGAATGCACCTATGGGAGAAGAGAGATAGTCTAGGAAGGGAGATGAGGACCTTACCTTGGGGGAAACCTGGGGAATTTGGTGCTTGAAAAGCCTACTCATACTATGTTGAAGGTAGTTGGAACGCCTGTAGGCAACTGGCCCCTGTGGGGAGTGGGAGAGCACAGAATCAAGTAAGATTTGAAATCAAACATGGATGGGGGGAAAGGTAAGCAATGGAGGGTATAGATCAGTGATGGTCTGCATAATCAGGGATGTGATGGGGAAGGGGCCTTATCGTGTGACAGTATCCTCTCAAATACCTATAATAATTGACGTTGTTCCAGGAATGAGGCACAATGGAAAAGGGGAATCCATGGGACAAGGGGCAGAACACTCCCAGACGAGAAAGCCTAGAATGGATGGATACTCTGGAAACTTTAATTGCAAGAAGAATACAGAGAAAACAGAGAGATCCAATAATTATAGGTAGAGGTCTGTAACAGCAATTTAGATTTGAAGATCTTTCCCACCTATTAATAGGCCATGTGACCTGCTTACATCATAGGAAGCCTCAGTCACATGTGGTGTGAGGAGCTGTTTCAACAATTTGGCTAGCAGCTGCTGTGGGGGTGAAAAAGCAACACAAGCCCAACAACAAGAACGCTGCAAGCCCAGGTTCTTTTGATCTGCTTTACTAAGGAAAGCGACATTAAGGGGTTAACAATCTTACTTTAATCCAACATACGAATATCATTCACTCAACTCAGGGGGAAAAGCCAGCACCCTGAACTTCAGAGAAAATATAAACAGAGCAAATAAACACGAATCAACAGGCAGATTTCCATCTGACAAAATCACAATATACAGTTACCAGAGAAGCATCAACATCTTAGTTGTCTCCAAAGCCGGGGAGCTCATAACAAGGGCTGGCCCAGAGTCACGTGCCACTCCTGCTGTGGCTCAGAGCTCCAAAGGTGAAAGCCAACCTCTGGGTGTATATATCTTGTTCAGGGTCAAAGGTGAGTCACACATGTGACTCACCCACATGACCTAAAAGCGTCACAAAAATGCAACTTAAACCCACATGCTCTAAAAGCCTCTATGTCACAAACATGTCACTCAAACCCATGTAAACTAGGTTTTCCCTTGAGGCAAGGAGGTCATCAAGGACTCCTAATTTAATCAAGGAAACAAAGGCCAAACTCTTCAAGGGCACTTGGTTGAATAAGTGCTAAAAGTCCATCTTGATTGCCAATACAGGAGCTTGCTGAGAGGAAAAGGAAATTGTGTCACAGGAAATGCTGAGAGAACAGTTATGACAGAGCTGAGGGAAAGAGAGCAGAACTGTGATAGCTGTGTGGTGGCTGTGAGTGGCTTTTTTGTGGGAAGACTCCAGCAGGGGGTGGATGGTTTGGGGATAGTGAGGTCTCTATGCTGTGATGCTATATATTGAATTCTTTGCTGCTGTGATGGATTGAGTGGGTGGCTTATGGGATCTGATCCTCTTGTGTCTGAATAAATGGTTTACTTCTTCTACAAAAAAATACAAACCTGTGTATTCTTATATAGTCATTCAATTTTTAAAATATTCAGGGATATTTTTAAGGTAAATTTACCAATGCTTTAAGATTACAGCTCAAGATGACCTCAAACTTTGGTTCCTCAGAGATACCTGCCCAAATTCTCCAAATTGTTTTTGAAGCATCCTTTAAGTGAATATACATTATTTCACTATTCCAGGCATACTCTTTCTCCCTCTGGTATTTTACCCCTGAACCACCATCTCTACATCTGTATTGTATATTTAGGTAGTAAACACAATGAATATTTGTTAAGTGAGTGAAATAATATAAATAACTCCATTTAATGACACTAAAAGACTTTTAATTTCAAATACTATATTTTTACCTAATGATTAATGTCCATATAGCCACAACAAATGAAACGGTGACTCACAAATGATTCAGAAGGCATAAAAATCTTGGTGTGGTAAACGATTAGATCTAGGAATTTTCAATCCTGTTATCTAATAGTTTGCAGGTAACATTTGTAGAGAGTTGAATCTTACCTCTATGGAAAAGATCATCTAAACTTTCTTTTTTTTTTAGAAGAAGTAAATCATTTATTCAGACACCAGAGGACCAAAAGCCATCTGCCCAATCCATCACAGCAGCAAAGAATTCAATACACAACATCACAGCATGGAGCCTCACTATCCCAAAACCATCCACCCCCTGCTGGGGCCTTCCCACAAAACAATCACTCACAGCCACCACACAGCTATCACAGGTCTGCTCTCTTTCCCTCAGCTCTGTCGTAACTGTTCTCTCAGTATTTCCTGTGACACAATTTCCTTTTCCTCTCAGCAAGCCCCTCCCACCACATGTGACTTAGGCTTCCGATGATGTAAGCAGGTCACACGGCCTATTAATGGATGGGAAAGATTTTCAAATCTAAATTGCTAAATTCGACCCCAAGATCTTTCTTATCCATTACATAGGGCACTGGGAGTTTGGGGTTAACTGGTGTCAATAGAACTATACACAACAATATAACAGGGATAACACAAGATAAGCACATGAAACTATGTCATCAGGGTCATGAATCAGAGAATGATGGTTTAGAATAATCAGAGAAAATGGATCATGGAGAGAAAGAAATCCTTTTTGGAAAGGGGTACAAAAAGAAATGTATAGAAGATGAAAGCCAGTCTAGGTGAAGGGCATGGAGTGGTCCTATAGAAATCATGTAAAGAATGAACTGAGGTTAGCCAGCAAAGCTAAGGACAGCAAAAAGGGGTCATTGTTTTGGTTTTCTTTTCTGTTCTACTCAGAGAAAAAGAGGAGGGAAGAAGTGATAGGACCTTTTTTCATGAGGTTGATGGGATTATAATTGACAGCAGAGAAAAAGCTGAGCTGATTAATTCTTCTTGTGTTTCTGCTTCATCCAAAAAGAAACCGGAAATTGGAAACTGGAAATGACCAAACAAAAAGGAGTAACAAGGAGTTGATAATTCAGATAAATAAGAGGTATTAAGAGAACTCAGATCACCTGGCCCAGAGGAACTATATTCTTGGATCCTGAAAGAAATGGCAAGTATGATTACTAAACCACTATCAGTGATATTTGAAAGATCATGGAAAACTGGAAAGGTACCATAAGACTTGAAAAGAGCAAGTGCTCTTTTCCAAAAAAAGAAAATAGAGAAAAATCTGCATTCTATATGTCAATGAGCTTGGCTTCCATTGCAGAGAAAATTCTAGAAAGGGCGATCAAAGAGATCATTGCTAAATCATCAAATCCCTAGAAAGGGCCAATGATTACAAGGAACAAGTATGGCTTCATGCCAGGCATGCCAAGTATGGCAGGTCATGCCAGACTAACCTCATTTCTCTTTTTGACAGTATGACTCTATATAGTAGTAGGCAAGAGGAATGCTGTGGGTAGAGTTTCTGTTGACTTTAGCAAAGGATTTGATAAAGTATTTTATACTTTGTTCTTGTGGTTAGGACTGGTATGGATTAAGCAATAATACAGACAGATTTTTAATTGTTTGGATGGCCAGACTCAAAGAATAGTTATTAATGGTTTGATATCAACATGGCAGGAGTTCTCCTGGAGAACCCCAGGGATCTGTGGTTAGCCCAATATTTAATTACTGATTTGGGTACATCAAATCTGCAGACAACACAAAGCTGTGAGGGATGGCTAACAGAGTGAAGGACAGTGAGGATCCAAAATGCATCTTAGCAGGCTGGGGCATTGGGCTGAATCTAATAAAATGGAATTCAGTAGGGATAGATGTTGTCTCAGGCATGGGCTCAAAAATTCAGCCTCATGAATGGGTGGGGAAGGAGCAGCTAGGCCACAATTGTTCAAAAAAAGATCTAAGGGTCTGAGTGAACTGTTTGCTTAATATGAGGCAGTAGGGTGATATGGCAGCCAAAAAGAAAAATCTTCCTAACAATTAGAGTCATCCGAAAGTGAAACCAGCTTCTTTGAAGAGGTAAATCCCCCTACCTTGAAGGTCTTCAAGCAGAAGATAGGCCATCACGTCTCTAGGATAGTAGAGTAGAAATCCCTTTTGTATGTGGGTTTAGCCAGATGGCCACTAAAGCCTCTTCTAATTCTCAAATTTTATGATTCTGTGATTCTCATTTGACCTCCACAAAAACCCTTTGAGGTGAATACTACAGGTAGGAATATTCCCATTTTACAGATGAGGAAACCAAAGCTCAGAGAGATTAAGTGATTTGTCCATTGCCATACAGTTACTATCAGAGGCATATTTGTAACCAGATCTTCCTGACCCTAAATTTTGCACTCTATTCATTACACCAAATGGAAGTAATTCATTTTGCATTCATTTATATTACAATCTTGAAGCCCATGAATCTTTTGTCTCCTAAAGAAGTTAAATTGGTCATATCCAAAACGCCACTTATAGTACCAAATGACTCATTTTCCAGAGAGTGATACCAAGTCTAACAGAGAAAAGTAGATTAAATCCCAATATTTGGTGCTCTGGTATATTTCCTAGCTACTTTTCTCATTTGAACTAAGATTCCAACAGTTACAAAAATTAAACTTGAAAATGATTAGAAATCCCTCATACTTCCTTAAGGAGATCTGTCTCTTCCACATGTTTCCAAGAGGCCATTTGATAAATTTGCTTGGATACTTTCATTGAGGCAGTAGTAGATAAGGAAATCAGGAAGACCTGAGTCTTCCCATCCATCTCACATCCATCAGCTTGGCTAATTTGATTTAAAAAAGAGGAAAAAGATAAATGTTGGAGATGATGTGGGAAAACTGTGGCACTAATTCATTGTTGATAGAGTTGTGAACTGATCCAGCCATTCTAGAGAGCAATTTTGGAACTATGCCCAAAGGACTAGAAAACTGTGCATACCCTTTGATCCAACAATACCACTACTAGGGTCTGTATCTCCAAGAGATCATAAAAAATGGAAAAGGACTCACACATACAAAAATATTTATAGCAGCTCTTTCTGTGGTGGCAAAGAATTGAAAATTGAAGGGATGCCCATCAATTTGGGAATGGCAGAACAAGTTGTAGTAGATGATTGTTTTATCATTTTGCTATAAGAAATAACAAGCAGGATAATGCAACAACAATGCTGTTTGCAGCTGCTGTGGAGGTGTAAGACCAATAACACCAGCACACGGGAGGGCTGCTAGCACAGGTTCTTTGATCTGTTTTTCTAAGGAAAGCAACTTTAAGGGGTTTACCATCTCACTTTAATTAAACATACATATATCATTCACTTAATTCAGGGGGAAAAGTCAGCACCCTGAACTTCAGAGAAAATACAAGCAGAAATTATATAAACAGAGCAAATAACACAAATAGCAGACAGGGCTTCTAACCATCTATCTATAGCAATACATACATAGTTACCAGAGGGAGAAGAACCAACTCTGAATTTTCAAAGCGGGGTGGTGGGGGGGGCCTTAATAGCTATCCAGAGTCTCATCTAGCTAAATCACAGGAACATTCTTCTAATGACTGAGCCCCCGAAAGCAAAATGGTAACCTCAGAGTATATATATACTTCTTCAGGGTCAGCCCACAGAGGGCTTCACAACCATGTGACTCAAACTCATGTGACTTAGGCTTTCTTGTGACCTAAGCAGGTCATCAAAGACTCTTGATTCAATCAAAGACTCATTCAAAGGCATTTGATTGCCTTAGTGCTAAGAAGCACTCCAAAAGCAAAAAGAGCAAAAAGTCCCACTTTGCTTGCCAGTATAGATGATTTCAGAAAAAAAAAAGCAGACAGACTTACATGAGCTAATACAAAGTGAAGTGAGCAGAATCAGGAAAACACTGTACACAGTAACAGTAATATTGTACAATAAAAAACTGTGAATGACTTAGCTATTCTCAGTGATGAAAGACAATCCCAAGGGACTCATGATTAAAAATGCTATCTGCCTCCAGAGAAAGAACTGATGTCATCTGAATATAGACCTAAGTATACTATTTTTCACTTCATTTTTTGTTTGGGTTTTCCTGCACAAAGAGACTAATATGGAAATGTTTTACATGATTGCAAATGTATAACCCATATCAGATTGCTTACCATCTCAGGGAATTAGGAGAGGAAAGAGGGATAGAATTTGGAGCTCAAAACTTAAAAAAAAAAGAATGCTAAAAATTATTTTTACATGTTAATTGGGAGAAAATAAAAAAATATTTTAAAAAATTTAAAACATGAATTAATTTTAAATTATGCTTCAGACACTTACTAGTTGCATGACTCTGGGCAATCACATAACTGCAACCAGTATCAGTTTCTTTGTCGATAAAAAAGAGATGATAATAGCCCTACCTCATAGGATTGTTCTTAAGATCAAAAGAGATAATATAGGTAGTATAAGGGGTGTTGCAAACCTTAAAGCACTAAATAAATATTGACTGTAATTATATAACTCTACTTTCCTGTTCCCAATCTGAAAAACAAAAACCTAAGTCTTTGGAGGATTGCTTTCAGGTACAAGAGGTCATCTACCTCTTTTTGCTGGTTGAATGGCCTTTCTCTTCCAATGTATCTTAAACTATCTCCTTTGTCACCTTTGACTTCAGCATTCTAGATGAGCACCTTTTGAATTCTTGAAGCTCCTTCTTAGTTTGCTCTTCCTCTTGTGATGGGGGCACCTCCACCAGAAAAGCACATGGCTCTACACTCCTGACAATCTCTTATTTTTCCAATTCCAACAAGATCTCAAAGCTTTCTTACTAGTTGCACTGGCAATCTGGCTCTCTGGGTCCTTGTTCCTGCTCCCTATCCATTCCTCTTCCTGGAGCCTTACAATTAGCAATAGAACAAGCACCTTGTATATTTTCTCCTTTAAATAGAGATCCCCTAGTTATTCTGCCTGGTGTTGGAGTTTCAGGAACGTTGGGTTGGGTCAATTAACTGCACTGCCACAAAATGGAGCTTTGCTTCTATGATAGGTTACTCTTTTGCTGTCCTCATGGCAGATCAATCAATCAGCAAGCATTTCTTAAGTAGTATTCTATGCCAGGTACTGTGCTAGGTACTAGGGATATTTTTGTCATTCAGTCAATTCAGTCATGTCTGACTCTTTGCAACCCCATTTGGGGTTTTCTTGGCAAAGATACTACAGTGGTTCAACATTTCTTTCTCCAGCTCCTTTTACAGATGAAGAAACTGAGGCAAACAGGGTTAAGCGACTTGCCCATGGTCACCCAGCTCATAAGTGTCTAAGGTCAGATTTGAACACAGGAAGACTGACTCAAGGCCCTATTAGGGATATAAGGACAAACATGAAAGTGTCCTGCCCTCAAGAAATTTACATCCTATTCAGAGAAACAGCATACAAAAATATATACAAAGAGTAAACATTAATGTGTATCTTTGTGTGTATTTTGTATATTGTGACTCTCTTCCAAGGAGGGTCCAGCAATTCTTTTGGTCTGCATGTGTCTTGTAACTCAGTTTGCCTCTTTTTCAAGTCAGCACATTATTCTCTGTATTGATTTTGTAGCTCATTTTCTTTCTATTCCACTCTTGGTAATTCTTTAGCTCTATACTTTTCTGCCTCTAAATCACATTTCATAATTTCTTACTGTGTTGCGAGGTCTTGCCTCACCATCTGCAATTGGGTAACCTCAACAATTTTTACTGTAAATTCTATTCATTTATTTTTCGTAACATTTCTGCTTCGCTTGCTAGCTAGTGAATTTCTCCCTGCATGGGACTAAAAATCCCTTCCTATTAAGACATAATACCCATAAAAACCAAGCTGCACATGCTTCTTTTTTGTATAAGCCCTTTGTAAATTTTTTCTTATTCATCACTCTATGGAGACTTGCCTTATAGTTAGGAGACTCCAGGCTCAAATCCCACATCAGACATTTCTTTAGCTGTGGGACCATGGGCAGGCCATTTAATATCTCAGATCCTCAATTTCCTCATCTGCCAAATGGGGATAACAGTTTTATTACCTTCCTCACAAATCTGTTTCAAGGAAGCTAATCAATCAATACACATTTATTAAGAGACCACTATGTTCTCCACACTAATCATAGTTATAAACAGCTGAGGATTCGAAGACAGAAGTGAAACAGTCCTTGCCTTCAACGAATTCTGATAGAAACGTTTCTGCCTGCTGGAAAGCACAAGACAAATACAAGTTATTATTACTATAATTCAACTACTAAGTCCTCAGACATGAAACTTCAGATTTATAAGCACAGTTTCACTTCTTACTTTTTTTCTGGGTTGGTCTCTTTTTAGCATGGTGAACTTTGGAGAAAACATCGACTAGATTCACGAAGCATGCGCAGGCAATGTCTGCATTGTTAAAGGTAGTTCCCAAGTTGATTGGATTACTACAAATCTGTTTGAGGATTGAATATTTGAGGATAAAAATATTTTCAAAATAAAAACAAGGTAATCTTAGGGAAGGAGATACTAGGAGCTGGGGGCTCAGGAAAAAACTTCCCATAAAGGGTGGTGCTTGTCTTGAGATTTAAAGGAAACCAGTGTTCTGAGGGACAAAGCAAGGGTGTATTCCAAGCTGAAGGGATAGCCAGTGCAAAGTAATTGGGATAGAAATGGAGTGTCATGTGTGAGGAACAGCAAGAAAACCAGTTTGGATGGGCTGTAGAATATAGGAAGGGGAGTAATATACAAAATGGATAGAAAGGTAGGTTGGGGCTAGAACTTCAAATCTACTAGTCTTCCCACTATGCCACAATGTGTCAGAGCACACATGTTTGAATTCTAATTCTTCCATTTGCTAACTGTGTGACTTTGGGCAAATCAATTTATTTCTCAAGGCCTCAGTCTCCTCCTCCATAAAATAAGGGGATTAAGCCATATTTTAAGTCTCTCAGAGACCAAATTTAAATTAAACTTCTTTCTCCCCCCCCCCCCCTTTATTGTATCTTGACCCTTTTCAAGGCAATACAGCTAAGATCTTCTAACATCTTTCTCCCTTAGATTTCACCCAAGAATTTATATTCTGAGCTGGTTTTTCCTTTGGCTATCATATCTCTCCTCTAGGCAAGAAGTGAATGAATGATAGCTATGATAGTTCCCATACTTTTTTTTTCTCAGTCTGTCAGGTGATTTATGGCAATTAAATGTTTTTGAGAAAGTACTTATATTCTGTGTCATTGTCCATTCTTCCATCCATTTCCAAATTCAGTGTCAACGGCTTGTTTAAATAAGTCAGATTGGAATTGTTTGAATTTTCCACCTTATTTTTTGTCATTTTTAAACTTTTTCTTCTAATTTTGCATTAACATTTTTTTGGCCAGACTAATTGGGCAAAATATGACTGTATACCAATGGCAGACCCAACTAAGAAAAGTCATTACAAAATCATATAAGGGTAAAACTGGGAAAAAGGACAAGATAAAGAGATAAAAGTAAAAATATCTGCAAAGGTGTTTTTTCCCCATTAAAAAACATTTTACCATCAAGGACAGTGGCAGTTTAACTGTGCCACATTTTGATGGTGAGGTTGGAGATCAAAGCACAGTAAAGCTCCAGATCCTAGGGAGTATCACTTTCAGGACTCTAAAGCTAGCATTCTGTGTTTCTGTTTGCTCATACAACTGACAACCTAAGAACCATCGCAATTTCTATGGCATTTTGTAAACTAGTCTTCAGTTAAAGTTATGTATTCTCATTTTCACAGGGAGAGAGAAGCCTAAAACAAACAAACAAACAAAAGATCAGCCCTGGTCTAAATGAGAGATGGACTGTAGCCTAGAAACAATTTCTGCCTTTGGAATCAGATGGAATGAATAGTGTATCTTCCATGCAGTAACATGTCTACTTTTCAAATTAAACTCCTTACTAAAATATTGCTACTAGTTTTAGGGCATTTGATTGGCATCTATGATGGGAAGAATGGAATGGCTAAATGGGAAGGAAAGAAGGAAGGAAACAAGCATTTATTAAGTGCATAGTACATGGTACCAGTCACTGTGCTAAGCATTTTATAAATGTTGTCTCAATTGATCCTCACAACTTTGAGAAGTAGGCACTATTATTATCCCCATCTTACAGTTGTAGAAACTAAGGTTAAATGACTTGCCCAAGGACTCACAGCTAGTAAGTGTTTGAGGTCAGATTTTAATTTGGATCTTCTTGACTTCAGGCCTACAACTCTATCCACTGCACCACCCAGCTGCCTTCGGCAGGAGGAAGAATTCAGCGATTTAACTACTAGGCATATGAATGCCTCTGTAGCTATATGAGAGCCCAGGCTGACCTAATAACAGGCAGGCAGAGCCAGGAAATAAGTGGCAACCAGCTGTCTTGAAGACCCTGATTGAGGGAAAAAAGATTGGCTTCTAACCAGAGTACCCTTAGTTGTTTCATATATATCCCCCAAGTTCATTGAAGAATATAATATAAGCTCTTTGAGGGGAGGGAGTATTTGGTTTTTGTCTTTCTATCTCCAGCACCTAGCACAGTGTCTATGCATTTGATAAATGTTTGTTGAAAGGGTACATCATCACAATCATCATATCATCATCATAATAGCTCACATTTATCTAGCCATTTACAGTTGCTAAGCCCTCTACATGCATTATCAAATATGACCCTTAAAGCAACACCTTAAAGTAAGTAGGTAAAACAAGTATTATTTTTATTACTATTATTATCAATATTACTATTACCATTACTATTATGATTATCTCCATTTTAGAGATGGGGAAACTAAGACCCAAAGGAATGAAATTACTTGCCCAGAGTCAAACAACTAGTGTAAGCAGAGTCAAGGCTAGAACCCAGTTCTTCTAACCCAGTGCACTCTCTACCGCATGACTCTGTCTGGCTGCTGGGAGTTCAATAAATGCCTTTTGATTACTTAATTGATTGAGTAGGTGCTTGAGAAGAGAGACTTCCTTCCTCCCCAAATCTTGAGCATTCTCAGGAATCCCTTGGGGGTTGGAGAGGTAAGCCTGTCTCAATAGAACTCTGCTTGGTCCACTTCATGGTGACAGTCCAGCTGAAACCACAACCAAATAACTAAGTGCAGCTTCCCTTAGCAGAATCATCAGTTGCACCGTATACAGGATCATAGCTTGAGAGATATAAGAAACCTCAGAGGCCAGTGAGTCTGCACGGCCCCTTCATTTTACAGACAAGAAAACTGAGGCAGAGAGCTTAAGTGAATTGCCTAAGGAATTACCATTATCATCTGACAAGAGCCTCACACATGGCCCAGCAGGGGCCTCCCATGCAGGGAGTTTTCTGAATCTCTCTGAATCCCTGAGTCCTGAAAAAAAAAAATCTGAAATGTCAGCATCCGCTTCAGCAATAAGCTGTACACTCCTCACGAACCTACCAAAAGGCTGAGACGCCCATGCAAAGCAAAAGCTGACCTGAATAGTTAAATGTGTACGTATCTTTCACAGTTGTCTTGCCTCGATGGAGAATAGTTGTAAACCTGACGGATATTATGTTCAAATTCGTTTCAGATTCTCTTCTGGCCCAAGGAGAAAATGGTGTTTCCATTTCTGCCAATGATATCTGAACAGGAGGGATACAAGCTGCAATAGAAGGATTAAGTAATTAGGGAGGATTGAATTAGTTCAGAGACCAGGGTCACCAAGAGAAAGACTGAGAGAGGGGAAAAAAAAGAGGGAGAGAGAGGAGGAGGGAGAGAGGAAGAAAGAAAGGGTGGGGGTGGGGGCCAGAGAGGGGAGAGGAGATAGAGAAGGGAGTTAGAGGGAGCTGTGAGCTGCCTGGCTTTAGCAAGCTATAAAAATATTCTCCTTCTTCGCAGCTTGGTAGCTCCAGGGGACGGAACCTCACGTTTAGAGCTCGGCTACTCTGTGCTATCTCATTTTTTAGATCATCAGCTGCGATGGGTGAGTAAACCTCCTACTAAAAATAGGAAGATGTCTAGCTATTGAATGTATATGCCGGCATCCTGTACCTCCCTTCCCAGGACAAAGCTCCAGGATGAGGGGCTGGGGGGTGGGAATAGGGTTCAAGGCAGGGGCTGTTTCCGTTGGGTGCATGCCTTTGGATAGTGCCAATCATTTAGAACTGATGGTAGCTTCCCTGTACGTGATACTCGAGTTCTCGGTAAGAATGCTATGCTTCTTGCAAGCAGCCAGCCAGTCAGTCAGCCTGGCAGATTCAGACTGGACAGAATACCCAAAAGTTGATGAATATAAGGCAGAGAGAGGGATGTCTGTGGCTCCTCCAGATACCTCCCCTCCCTCAGGAAGAAAATGAAATTCCACACCAATGCTGAGCCCTCCTCACATGATGATTTGCACATACTAAAAACATAAGTGGCCCAACAACCTTGTGGCAGGCAGAATTAACCTTCACCGACTCACAGAATCACATTGTACATAAAGCAAAAGATGCTTTGGAGTCACCAATTGCACACGCCCAGTCTCTTGGAGTGGGAACAGGCTGACCTTGGTCAGAGCTTGAGAGAACATGTTGTGTAGAGAGAGCAAGGTGAAGGGAATGTTTTTTAACCTAAGGCTTCTGGGAGAGAGCAACACCACAGCTAAGGGTAGGTGGCTGGACAATAATATTCCTCCTTCCCTCCCTTGGTGCTGTCTACCTGTGTTGATTTGTTCGTTTGCTGTCAGAAGTGAGTGATGTTCCCATTTCATTCTGAATGACAAACTTCTTTCAGCCTGTGTGGACTATAAAGGACAGAGGGAGAGGAAGGAGACGAGAGAGAAGAGGGAGAGGAGGGGGAGGAGGGAATGCACTGTGCTAGGTATAAAATTAGGTAAGACATTAGTCAGGCCCTCTTGGAGCTTACAATCTAGTAGCAGAAGATATAAACATAGATAGGTATATTTAACTCATGCTATTACAAGATGAATATGTTAGAGAGAAGAAGAAAACTAAGCTCTATGTGAGTAAGCTGCAAATCCAGATGTGAGCTAGGGGAGGGGAAGGTTGTGATGGGGAAATCAAGTTTTATGAAGGAAATGACATTAAAACAGGTTCTTTTTATCTGGCTATTAAAAATTTCTTTTTTATTCATCTGCTTTTAAAATGCCACAATAGTGAAATCAAAAATAAAAAGTTGTTGTCCAGTATAAATCAGACGATGACTGAAATCTTTAAAGGATAGGTAGAAATTGAACAAGCAAGAGGAGAAGGGAGGATGTTCTAGGCATAGGGATTCTTGTTGGTGGTGGTGGTGGTGGTGTAGGCATAGGGTACAGCATGAGCAAAGGTGTAGAGATGGTAAAGTACTGGACATGTTGCGGGGTCAGAAAGTCATCTAGGCGGGATGGAATGAAAAATGTGTGGAGGAGAGTACTATGGGTCTAGAAAGGCACAGTACCAACCGGATCATGGAGCGTTCTTGAATATCATTTGAAAATTTAAACTTTATTAGGCAATAAGAAATAAATGAAGATTTTTAAGCAAAGATCTATACATAAGAAAGTTTATTCTGATGGCAGGATAAAGAATTGATTAGAAGTGGGGTAAATGGAGGCAGGAAGGGTCTATTAAGATACTCCTTCAATAGTACTGGAGGGTAGTGATGGTTATGCTAAGGTAATGGTAGTGAACATAGAGGAGATAATGGACGTGAGATGTTGTGAAGGACTAGAGAACTTGGTAACTGATTGGATGTAATGATAATATTAGCCAACATTTATGTAGCACTTTAAGGTTTGCAAAGTACTTTCCATATGTTATCCTATTTGATCCTCTCAATAATTCATTATTATCCTTATTTATAGATGAAGAAACTGAGGCTGAGACGTTAAGTTGCTTGCTTAGTGTCCCACTGACAACAGTGAGGCAGGATTCAAACTTGGGTCTTCAGGACTCCAGTCCATCATTCAATCCATTGTGACATGTAGCTACCTAGTTAATGAAACGTGATATGAAAAGTGAGGAAGAGGGTAGAGGGTCAGAGATCTCGCCAAGGTCCCAAACATGGGAGAATGTTTGTGATGGTGTGAGATGATAGTGCCACTCACAGAATTAAGTCAGAGGAAGGCATAGATATACAAGAAAGACTACACCATGGATCAAGAGTGCTTGACTTGGAATTGGGAAATCTGGGTTCAAGGCTTGACTTTTGACAATTGCCTGCTTATGTGAGTAGCCACCAGGGGCCTCTTGAGTGGTGATGGGAAAAAAATTCTCATAAATTCAGAGGCAAGAGCCCAGAATTTCTGGTTCTTTGTTGTTGTTGGGTCATTTTTCAGTTGTGTCCAACTCTCCATGACCCCATCTGGAGTCTTCTTGACAGAGAAACTGAAGTGGTTTGCCATTTCCTTCTTCAATTCATTTTACAGATGAGGAATTGAAGCAAACAGCGTTAAGTGACTTTCCCAGGGTCATACAGCTAGTAAGTGTCGGAGGCAGGCTTTGAACTCATGAAAATGAATTCCAAGCCTAAGGATCTATCCACTACACCACCTAGAACTTATTCTGTGGTTAACTTGCTGTGTGACAATGGGTAACATTCATACCCATTGGTTTCCTGTCTATACAAGGAGAGTGTCATACACGATTTTCTTTATATGCTCTCCCAGCTCTAACCTTCTGTTTCTCAAGGTTCTCTCTAGTTCTGACAGTCTGTATTCTGTGTTCCATAGACCTTTGATATTCTGACATTCGTCTGGGGATTGCTGCCAGGAACACACTTTGTAGACCTGAAGTGTTATATAAGTGTGAGCTCTTGTTTTATTATCATTGTTAGCTCATGGTAGCAGAGAGGCAATGTGGGTCAGGAGATACAGAGCAGGCTTGGAGTCAGGAAGATGTAGGTTCCAGTGCCTGGCTCCGGCACACACTCTCTGAGTGACCGTGGGAAGCCATTTAACTTCCCAAGACTCCCAGACCACTATCTGAAACTGTAAGTCACAGAAGATATGCATTCAGTGCAGGGAGCTTCTACACTGAGTTCACACTGATGGTCCAAACCCTGAACCTACAGCTTCCCACCAAAATAATAATGGTAGTGGCAGTAATAGTATGTTTTGTGTTCTAGGGTCCTTCCTCCTTTTGACATTTTAGACTTCAAGTTCTTTGAGAGGAGGACCTGGGATTTGTGCTTAGCGTGGCATTAATGTGCTTAGTAAATGCTTATTGGCTTGATTTTTTTTAAATTTTCTATGTTCTCAGTCCCGTCCAAGTTCTGTCAGGTCCTTCCAGATGGGAAAATAGTGATATATGACCACGGACAAGTCACTTAAACACCATCAGCCTCAGCTTCTCTGTCTATAAAATGGAAGTAATAATACACAATTACCTCACAAATCCTCCTATCCTCTCATTTCCCTCCCCTCTTTCTGTCTCGTCCCTGTCCCTTTCTCTCTGCCTCGGTCCTCGTTTTGCTCCTGGAGATCTGAAATTCCCTGGAGAAGAGGTAGGGAATTCCCCAATTTCTGATTCTCCTGGCTCTTGTAAAACTATTTTTCTCTTTAATAACACATAGAGCTTCAATACCATAAAGAAATCTGAAATTTCCCAATTCTGTGCCAGACTTGTTTTCATGGATTTAGGGGAGAGAGAAAAAAGAAAAGGTGTTAGAAAAGCATTATGTGTGGCTGTCAACAAAGCTCACTGCTAGCCAGCTCTAGAGGGAAATGTAGAAGCACCGCTTCATACTGGGAAAATCAGAATCCCCATGCTACAGAATCTAATGCACCATTTCTTCCCTTCTCCAGTTGTCTCTCTTGAAAATCCAGCATTGTCTGTAGCCACAATTCAAAGAGCATTCTGCTCCAGAGGCTCTTTCTTTAGTCCCCTGGCTGGCTGAGCCAAGGGAAAAGGTGAGACACAATTGGAATCTCTGTATGGCAATGACTTCTCTTCAGCAGACTGGGACCCCAGGCCACCCAAGGGAATGAATCTTTAGTTTAGAAGAACCTTTCTGGTATATTGAGCCTATCCAGGGATTTCCCAGCCCTTGTAGTGGGATGAGGGGAGAGGAAGAGGCAGGACTATGTTTCACACGGCCTCTGGAATGAAGTGTCTGTCATCACAACAATTCTACCAGCCCAACATTTTTTTTCCAGATATATTTGGGAAGTTTCCAACCCAGGCTATTTCTAAAAGGACTCTTTATCTCCTGTGTTTGAAGTGGGAGACATTGGAAGGATGAAGCAGGGGGTGGTAGCAGAAAGAGGTTTGATGTCAAAGAACATGGTTCCAATCCTAGCTTTGACACTTAATACCTGTGTGACCTGGAGGAAATCGATTCATCTCTCTACACTTGTTTTTCTATAAAACAAGGGGGGTTGATTGGAAGGCCTCTAAGATCACGTCTAGCTCTAAACCTGTGGTCCTCTGACAATTATGCTAAGTCAGCCCCAGGTTTCTGGAAAACATGTGAGAGGTAAATTAGAGAGCAGCTGTGGCCTCCTTGTTGTATTTTTTTTAAAGTAACGTATCTTGGCATAGTGGAAAGAATATTGGAACTAGGGATAGGAGACCTGACTTTGAATCATGCCTTAAATATTTGCCAGTTCTGTAATGCAGAGCAAATCACAATTCAGAGTCTCAGTTTCCTTCTCTGTTAAATGAGGATTACACCACTTACATTACTTACCTCAAAGACTTGTTAAAAGGACAGTGCCTTGCAAATTTAAAGCATTACATAAATGGAATTTACTATAGCGTAAGGGAAAGGCCAGTGGACGGGAGGCCTGGCTTCTAGTCCCAGTCCTATCATTAACTTCCTAGGTGACCTTAGGCAAGCCACTCACCTCCTGGGATTGAAGTTGGATAGGCCTCTTTCAGCTCTAAAAGACAAGAGCTTTATGCTCACATTCCTGGTCTGGTTCTCCTGGCCTTTGCTTCCTACTGAAGAAACAATAATAGTGTCTTTGAAGCTCTCAGCCATTCAGCAGAGGCAGTGGATAAATATTAAGTTGTTAGAGGGCCATGTAGTCAATTTCTGACTGCTACGGTTCTTTTTTCATTGAATCATTCTAAAACTGATCATGTGGGTTAAGCCAGGGGAAGGCTGAGGGAATAAGGAAGCAGAAGAAAACGGAAATCTGCAGAGCGTAAGGAGATAATGACTGAAATTAATTAACTCTCATACAAAGAGAACCAGGACCAAAAATTGCATTTCTCTTTGCTGTGTTCTCTTTACCAGCTGATAAATACTAAAGGATCTAAGTGCCGGCCTCTATTACCTCCTCGGTCACTTACTTAGTATGTGATACTAGTCAAATCATTGCCTCTTAGCCTAGACCCCAAATCTCCAAGCAATCACCCGATGGATCAATAGCTATTTACTAAACATGAAGGCTGTGCTAGGCCCTGTGAGGGACAGAGAAGAATACAAGGAATTTAAGACTGGTAGGCTCTGACCTCAAGGAGCTGAAAATATCCATTTGGGGAGATAAGACAATTAACACCATATAGTAATGTACATCTGTGATAGATGGACTCCTCATTATGTACTCTAGAGTGGTGGTACATTATATTCTTTAAATACATCAATTTATTATTCTGTATTTGTCTCTTATTATCTTTTTTCTTGGTGGGGGGAGAGAAAAGTGAGTCATTATGGCCAGGAATACGAGTGGATCACTAATATCTGTCCATAATAAGGAAACTACTAATTGGGTAAAAGTAACCTTGAGCTTATAAAAGAGTGAGTCAGTTAGGTTCACGATGCCCATGTGGAGTGAATCCTAAACTAAGAGTGGCATTCTGAAATTGGAATAATTTAATTCTGAAATCAGAATCTAGGGATGGGGCGGGGAAGAGGCACATGGACTTCCACCAGAAAAGGAATCCTGCTGGTTGTAAAATGAGCCAGGGCAACTTTTGGCACCTTAGGGCAGACTAACAACATAAAAGTCCATCAATTAGGCCAAGAAGAAATATATTAAACATACTTCTACTTACCCTACAATGTACTATATTTCTGGATTAATATTGTTTTTTCTCTTGTAAATATATATCCTCCCTTAATCTGAAGATGGTGCCAGTGTTAGGGCAGGGGGTGTTATAGAACACATCATTTAGTCATTTTTGGTAAGGACAAAAGAATGGGAGCAGGTCACTGAGCCTCAAGTCCAGTAAAGCCCTAAACATAATAGAGATCCAAGCAGGCTCAAGGATCAAGAGGGCCAACAGGGAGCTGTGCCTCCCATTGGGGGTTAATAAAGAAAAAAGCCTTGGAAGCAAAGCTAGGCTCCTCTGCACCTGATCCAAAAAAGGAGCTTATGCCCCCCAAAACTGATGCCATCAGCAAAATCTATCTCAGCTAAATCTTTTATAATAAATCGTACAAACAATAAATGAACTATTCGAATCCATTTTCAAAAATTTGTTGCACATAAGTTTCAGGCTCACTATTTACACTATGAAGAGATGAAGCAGGGACCATATAAAATACAATTAGTGCCCTTGAGGGGCCTATAATCTAGTTGTGGAGACAATACCAAATTTTTAAAAATTACTAGGTAGGAAGTAGAAGATATTAAAAGAGAAATAATCCCTATAGGCCACAGTAGAAAAGGAAGACTTCTCAGAGGAGGCATTCAATAAATATCTGTAGGTTGATTAGGGTACTCTCTAATATGGTGATCTCCAAAGTGGAGGTCATAAAATTATCCCCAAAAAGATTGGCTTGACCCCAAGAGCATATGAGAGAAAACGGGTTAAATTTCATTCTCCCTTCCCCATAGCCAATCACAAACAGATCTCTAGAACAACTGCACCACCCCCCTTCTGCACTCTTCTATTCTTCCCCCTCCCACTGCCTATCTTCCCTGTGACTGCCCTGGTTTGTGGGGCCCTGGTGGTAGGGTTAAATCCTACTCAGATGCAAGCATCTGTGCTGGTGAAATCCTTGCCCCATCCCCTCATTCTCAGCCTCCTTAATCCACAGCTCCTCTGGATTACTTCATGATTGCTACTGGTGTTCCAGAAGGGGCAGGCTCTGTACTTTAAGGCAGTAGCTGGCAAAAGTCTCCAACACATATATTTTTCCTTTTTTTTAAGTAGAAAAGAATGAGTAGTGAAGAAGGATGGGTGTGTTTCAATTACATCATCTTTCTCCCCAAAACCCATCCCTTTTCTGAATTTCCTTATTTCCATCAAAGATTCCACCAACCTTCCAGTCTCTCAGGTTCTCAAGCTCCCTGTTATCCTTGCCTCTTCAATCAACTGAAAATGCTGTACTCAAAGTGGCCTCCAAATTAGTTTGAGGCAGCTAGGTTGCAAAGTGGATGGAATACTGGCCCCAGAGTCAGCAGGACCTTAGTTCAAATCTGGCCTCAGACCAGACACTTGACACTTACTAGCTGAGTGACACTGGGAAAGCCACTTAACCCCAACTGCTTCTCCAAAAAACAAAACAAAAAAAAGTTGCCAATGTTCTCTTACTTACCAAACTTGATGGCCTTTTCTTGGTCCTGTTCCTTATGGACCTATCTATGCATTTCACACCATTGATGACCCACCCATATCTCCTGGGTGCTTACTTTCTCTTCCCTAGGTTTTCTTGACAATCCTCTCTTTTCATGATTTTACTGCTTATTTAACCTGAGAAATACCTTCTCATCTCCTTTGCTAGGTTATCATCCATCCCATCGCCTAACTGTGTGTATTCCTCAAGGCCCTCAGTCTGGGGCCTTATTCTTTTCTCTCTCTACACTCTGTCATGTGGTGACTTCATCCATTCCCAGAGGCTCCATTATCATGCCCATACAGATGACTCACAAATCTGTATATCCAGTCCTAATCTTTCTCCTGAATTCCAGGACCATATCTCCAACTGCCTATTAAAATTTTTGAGCTCAAGGCCCCTTAGGCATCTTAAACTCAACACATCCTTAACAAAACTAATGATCTTTCCTCCCAAACCACCCTCTTCCAATTTTTTCTATTTTTTTGAAGTCTACCACCATCTTCCCAGTCACCCAGGTTTGCATCTTTGACACTATTCTTGATTCCTCACTTTTCTTTACCCTATAGTGGCTAAATCTTGGCATTTCTACCTCCATAACATCTCTCATATACATTCCCTTCTCTCAGCTCACATAGTCACCATCCCAATTCAAACAATCATGACCTCTCACCTAGATTAGGAGGTGCAAACACCTCCTCATGGGTCACCCTGTCTACTCTCTCCCACCTTCAATCCATCTGCCACATAACTACCGAAGCGATTTTTCTAAAGCTCAGGTCTCATCATCCATCCAACTTCTACCCTCTGTAAACTCCATGGCCTGACATTGACTTTAGAATCAAATATTACTTCATCTCCATTTTTTTAATATTTAGCTTTTTATACAAGTTTATAACATGTATAATTATTAGAAAAGTAGAGACAATATATAGTTTATAAATAAGCAAATATTCATAAATTGGGAGTATATGACCAAAAGCTTCATTTGCTTTGTCTGTTTTTAACTGATAGTTGTAAATAATTTTTTAAAATTTCGAGATCACTGCTCTAACCAATTGAGTTAACCAACTATTCAGTAAAAAAGCAACAAAATGAGGCACCAAGCCTTTAGTGAATTTAGTCAGAAAAAAAGTCAAACTAATCGTTTAACACTTTAACTAGCTACTGGTCAAATCGTCAAACCACTATGGGCATGTGTCTTAGTAGGCAGACGGGCACTACTTTTTATTTCTATCCTTTCAAAAGGTTAGATTCAATCACTATCTGTGACAAATTTGTAGTGGCCCTTAAAATTTTTACCCTCAAAGGGCCTTTACTTTTTAACACCTATAAACCTTAAAAACTAATTCTTGTTTCTCCTATTCCTTCCCTCTTCTATCCAACTCTGGTTCCCTATCCCTCTTTCTGTCCCCTGGGCTGCTGAAAGATTTGTTTCTCTGAGTCAGTGAAGAGTAGAGGGGCTAGAGATAGAACATGTAGGTGATTGGTCCACAGCCTGGTTCAGGCTGATTAACAGTGGCCTAGATGGCTTATGTGGTCCTTCTAGAAATCCCTAATTTGAGGCTGGATCCATAATAAGGAAACCACTCCAATTCAATGCAGCACCTACTAAGCAGCAGGCAAGTAGAGAATTGTACAATTGTACAATTTAAGCTAAGAAACCCACAAATACCGCCTGGGCCTCAAAGTCCCAGGTCAGTCAACACCCGTCTACCACAAAGTTTTTAGTGCAATAGTTGTCTCCATTCCCTACTTTGCTTGGTTTGTAGGGACATAGCCACTGTGGCTGAATCCTCCTTTGTAGATATCTCTCTTCATACACAACAAGAAAACTTAAGACAGCTAGAAGAGTTCAAAGGTCTTTTCTCTTAGCCATGAAAAAATTGGAATAAGTTAAGGGAGACTTGCTGCCACCTGTCAGTAGCATGAAGGTGTGTATAGGATGCTATACTTAGACAGGACAGGATTCAACTCTAGCCTCTCACACTTACTAGCCCTGTGACCATTGGCAAATCAGCAGACTTCCCCAAAACTCAGACAATTTCATAAGACTCATCTGCTAAACTATACACAGGTTCCATCTTTGTGCTGGAAGGAATTGGCATACTAACAAAATAATATCAAAATATTATTTTTATTACTATTATTGGGGATGATGATGATGACCTGTGTTTCATTAAAACATTGATGTGATTTTTGTGTGGCTTGCCCTATGAACTCACAGAAGCTTAGAGCTAGAAGGGGTATTTGTTCAAAGATGTCATTTTACAAATGAGAAAGCCAAGGCCCAGAGAGGTGTAAAATTAACTTCCCCAAGGTCACACAGCAAGTTAGTGGCTAATATAAGACCAGAACTCAGTCTGGTGTTCCTACAACAATAGATGCATCATTTTTCCTCCTCTGAGTTGCCATTGGTTTATTTAAATGCCGGGGGCCTGAAGCCCTCACCAAATTAATCAGTCAAGTGAATCACATTTGGTTAGCTCATAAGCAAAAGAGTAAAATAAATAAATGCATTTGCCTCCTTATAATTGCATTCCATTATGCCTGGCTATCCCCTCTGGACTGCCATAAACAATTCTTCTCCTTCACTGGTGTATACAAATGCTCGTAGATTGTCATCAAACCCCTCTTAGTCATAATTTGGGAAATCTCTGCCTAGTTAATTCTTTTTATCTTTCCTCCTCGTCAGTCCCTCCAGCTCTTAATCATTTTGGTTGCTCTTCTCTGAATCCTTTCTAATTTTCTTATAGTGCTTTAATGCAACTTTATATAGTAAATAAACACTTTAAGGACTGCTGATTACTTAGTAAATTTGTTCCCCAAATATTATTACTTTAGCAGATTTGAGCTAGAAGGAAAGGGAAAAACAGTAGGGAAAAGAATAGTCCCCAATCAAAATTTAAAAAAAAAATCAAAATACGATGGAGCCAGCTGCCACAACTGAGGTCAGGTTAGTACTTCAAAGGTTATCTGTTAGATAGAACAATCACTTAATGCTCTGAAATGTGAAATGTAAATGTTAACAACTGGAAGCCAGCCCGTGTGTGTGTGTGTGTGTGTGTGTGTGTGTGTGTGTGTGTGTGTGTGTGTGTGAAAGAACAATTAGTAAATTAATGCAATTGGGTTACGCTTTTGTTTAGCCTTCTGTTCTAAAAGCTTCCTGAGGGCAAGGACTATTTGCCTCTTATGCGGATCTCCACTTAAGTGCTTGGCACTTAGAAAAGTGCTTAATAAATTGCTTGTTCAACTAATTCTGTCTTTTGATTAGGACTATTTTAAGTCAAAACATACTATTTGGGCTTGGCTTAACTAAGCAAAATTAGAGATTTACCGGAAATGCAAACACTTTTTCACGTGTTAAGGACATAATCAACGTAAAAGACATCAGTGTGAACAATCAACCTTCAGAACACAAAGCTAAACCAAAGCACCATTCATGAATTTGCTTCACTGGGGACAGTGACTGGAATTGTCTTTGGCCATAATAAGTCTACATTCATTCCAACAAATTTTGGTGAAGATCAGAGAAGAGTGCTTCATTCAGGAATAAACATTCTGTCAGTTATGCCCCTGGGTGGGGAAACTCCAAAAAGTTCAGCAAAAAAAGCTGACTCTCTCCTTTCAGATTTAATCTGGAAGATCAAACTCTGTGCTGCCCAGATCTTTGTCTGGACTGTTCAAGACTTCATCTGGACTGCCCAGGAAGCCCTTTATCTATATAATTTCTACCTGTTTCACTTCCCACAATACAGCACTCTTCACCTTAGCAAGCATAAGACAAAGTTTGCAAAGTGTTACATAAACAAAAACTATTGGGGAATTTTTAAACATTTTAGAAGCAACAGAACTTTGTTCCCCTTCCTAACCAATCCCCTTTGCTCCTATTTCTCACAATCTTTCTCCCTTCATTCTACCATCCCCCACCATTAGCATTAAAAAGGTATATCAATAGATAAGAAAATATCATATTTATTAATTCATAGTGTACACTTTCATCCAAATAACATAGATTTTTTTTTAAAAAAATAGTAATTTCCATCATCTATATCTTAGTTCCTTGGTGAAGCAGCCTTAGAGTATAACTTGAAATCTGAAGTCTTTTCAGGGCAGAAGCAAGGAACGAAGGCAGCATTAATCTTAATGCTAAGCCACATGAACAGATGGCCATGTGTGTCTTAAAGTAAACCCTCATAAACGTTCTGATTCTCAGAGACTTTTCTGAATTCCTTCATTTCAGCACCTACCTTTTGGCATCTCAGTTCCACCTTACATGCTTTACACTATTCTTTTTTATGCATCTTTTACCCTTATTAACCTTTATTCCATCTGAATGACTGATAGTATTGCCCTGCCAACCTTAACCCCTCTCAGGGTTGCTTGCTTACTAACCTTAATTAAACCCAAATTGTCAAAATTCCATTAGTAAAGAAACGTGAACTCTGCTTAATCATACCCTGAGGAAAGAACTTCCCTTAGAAGGAAAAAGGGAAAGAATCTTGGTGTTCTCCAGTTAGATGGAGAGAGCAGTGGCTTCGAAACTTTCAGCTTCCTCCTCTCAGGCCTGGGCTATCATGTTTAATCTTAACTACTCAATGAAAGAGAGAGAATCGTAATTACAGAAGAAATTATCTGTCCCAATTTAAGCTAAATATCACTAGAGACCAGAGTATCCATCCCCAGCCTGGCTGTCAACATTTTGTGAACTATGAACCTGTTACACTCGAACTCCAGGAATCTTTGATGCCTAGGCTGGAAAAGGTGCCTAGATCTGAGTCATAGGAACATACAGATAGAGCTGGAAGGGACCTCGAAATCATCTAGTCTACCACCTTCCCACTATGAACAAGTATTCATTGAAGCATAAGTATTATAGAAAGTTTTACCAACTCCATGATCTCATCTATGTGAATACTCCCTCCAGCAGTGCAGATAGCAGCCCATCCACACCTTCTCAATTTGTACCTTTTCCCATCTATGCCCACTTTCCCTAGGAGGTCGACCTAACATGCCAGAGATTCTTCTCTGTGTCTTTTGACTTCCCAAGCAATGTAAGCACAGTGCATGGGCTGCCTCCCCATGGAATCCTTCTGAGTTAGGAATCTAGGTTTTTTCAGAAGGACCTAAGAAGCAACTTCTAGCTCCAAATCTTCCTCTTCCCCTCACCCCAGCTGACTTCAGAAATCTATAGTTTGACTATGTAAGAAAATTAGTATAATAAAAGTCAGATGACTTGACATTTGTGGGTAGCATTAAATATGTGTCAAATTAACTTTGTTGTAAATTGAACTTTATTAAAACATAACAATGTGTGTGTGGGGGGGGAGTCATCTGCTCACAAATTTTAAAAAGAAGAAGGAACATTATGGCTGATAAAGGTTAACTTTCTAAATTAACCTTCCAATGGTGATAACAAGGACATAGGAAGACTAGCTTAAATTTTCAGTGTATCAACTGGAAAATAACTCATTTCTATTTTATAACTAAGTAGCCAAAATTTTCATCTTTTGGGACTAAGTAATAAGTGGGAAATTATACTAACTAACATTTTACAAAGCAGTACAAGATTTGCAAAGTTCTTGACACTCTTTTCTCATTTTGTTCTCACAACAACCCTATGAGGGCAGAGGTACTATTATTATCCTTTTTATAAGTGAAGAGGCTGAGAAAGATTTAAAGACTTGCCCAGAATCAAAGAGCTGGTTGGTGCTTGAGGGTAGGATTCAAACTCAGGTTCTCCTGACACCAAGGCCAGCATTCTCTCCATCATGCCAGTTAGCTAGTTAGCTGGGTAAGGAATGTCTAGAAATTTTAAATACATGAGTCAAGACTCTATTCTGAACAAAACCAGAAATTTTTTAACATAAGTTCAAAATTTTTTATGAGACTGGTATTCATTGAAGCATAAGTGTTACAGAAAATTTTACCACCTCCATGATCTCATCAATGTCAATACTCCCTCCAGCAGTGGAGATAGCAGCCCATCCATGCCTTCTCAACTTGTCCCTTTCTCATCCATTCCCTTTTCCCTAGGAGGTCCACCTAACAAGGTAGAGACCTTCCTCTGTGTCTTGATTTCCAGAGCAGTACAAGCCCAGCATATGAGCTGTCCATGCATTATCCCTTGTACTCACTACATACTAAGCCATCTCCTTTCCAGATTATATACCACTGGAATGATTTCTTTTATACCACCTCTTGTATACAAATCATTGACAATGTGCTTTAGCCTACCTGCCTACAGTAGCATCTCTCCATAACCCTTTGGGTCATCTTCAATTTTGATTCTTCATAGATCATGTTTTTCCATGATTCTCAATCATATAATCTCATCAAAAAAAGTGCTAAGAATCAGGTATTTAAAGAGCTATGTGGAAGAAAGGTTATACTAGCTTTTCATGCCCCAGAAGGTAGAACTAGGGACCTATTCGTATAATTTGTTTAGATAATGATTTCAACTCCATGTATGAAAAAATAATCCTAATAATAATATCTAGCATTTATATAGCACTTTAAGGTTACAGAATACTTTACAAATATCTTCTCATTTGATCTTCACTACCACCCTGAAAGGTAGATGGTAATATCTCCATTTTACGGATGAGGAAACTGAGGTAGACAGAAGTTAAGTGACTTATCCAGAATCTCAGAGGTAGTCAGTATCTGAGGTAGAATTTGAACTTGTCTTCCTGACTCTAGGCCCAGTGCTCTATCCACAACATCACCTAGCCACCTAATGATTAAAGTCACTCTAAAACTATCAGGGGAAGTGGTTGATCCTCTCATAACTGGAGGTCTTCAGATTGACACTAGATGCCTCCTCATTAGAATTCCTAGAGAGGAAAGTCCCATTCAGGTATGAGTTGCATTAGCCCCTGAGACCCCTTTCATCTCTCAGATTCTGTTGCTTCTAGGGGTTCATAAAGGCCTTTCCCCGCTTCTTGAACTCTCACCAGCAAGCAGCTTCTTCCTCTGCCTATCAGTGACATCAGTGCTGTGCCCCTTTGTGTATGAATTGTGGATTCAAAATATCATCCGCTCCACTCCCAACCTGGGGCTAAGTCCCCAGCTAGAATAAGAGATAGATGTTGATTTGCTAAAAGAGTCCTACCAGGTTTATCCTTAAATTCTCTTGGGTGATCTGAATTCACTGAGTCTCAAATCAAGCTCTGTAGACTCATTTTTTCCTCCCTTACTTCTCACTGTTTTGTGACCCGATAGTGCTTATTATAATCTTCCACCACAAGATTTTGTATAAGCATTTATCTATTTGGCAAAGAGATCAAGAACTAGTTGCTTAAATAGTTGATAGACCCATTTGATTTCTTTGTGACACTTGAACTTTTTAGAAAATAGTACATCTTTGTTGTTATCTGTTCCTTTATCCATGTGCCCCACTCCCAGCTCTTTTCTATTGTAAGTAACTTATTTGGCAAAAAAAGGAACTGTTTTAATTTCATTCAGTATCTTCTAATCATTATTCTTTTCTAGTTTGGTATTAATTCTTATCTTTGCTTTAACAAGTTTGTGGTCTGACTATAAACAGACAAGTTGATTTGAGAAGTGACTTATACATTAGTAACCATTAATTTCCTTTATGTTAAAATATAGTCAATTTCATTTCTGTGATACCTTTGTGTGCTCAAATTATCCACTGCCACCCAACCCTTTTCTTGAAAAAAAAATGTTCATGATACATGTGTGTACATGAGGCCCCTGTATTGTCTATAAGCCTTTAGCCTCTTTCATTTCTTAATCCTGAGCCATATTTTCTAATGCGTTTTTCACTATCCTTCTACATACTCATCTTTTTCCTGAAATCACTGCATATTAAAGTAGATACTGATTTGAGTGAGAGATCTCATCTGTAAACTTTACCTACCTTCTCACTCTCTGAGATCCTGTGGAAACATAAAGTACAACTATCTTCATGGTGGTCCTTTGGTTTAAACTCGTCAAGAGCACTTCAAGACAAGGTGATCAACTCTCCTATAAAATGATGCTTCTTTTTCAGACTTTTGGACATGCAGTGAAACTAATATCTTTATTTGACCATCTAAGGTCCATCCACCTGTGGGCTACTCTTTCATTCAACTGCAGCTTCCTTCCCTCTCTTCTGGTTTCATTTTTAGCAAAAATGCCAAAGATGAAATGGTTCAGTTCCCCTAATGCCATGTTCTCTAACACCATGTCCCGTCTTATTTGGACAAAGAACTCACATGTATTTGCCAACAATTAAGTTCATATTTGAGAGGCAGCATTGGATGATGGTAGATAGATTACCTCAGAGTCATGAAGAGCTGGATTCAATCCTGTCTTTGTCACATACTGGCTGTGTAATGGCCCCAGGGAACCCTAAGACTAGAAGATTCAGAGCAAGTCCAGAGCACAATGGGCAGAGGAACTCCTCACTGGGAGTTCTCTTTGCTGATGAAAATCAGGTCCAGGGTGTTTGTTAGCACCCTCTCCCCACCTCCCTTCTGTCATTCTGTCACCGTCACTACAGGGGTGTAAGAACTGAATCCTGTATGTAACTATTCATCTACACATGCCTTCTTCCCCATTAGAAGTTAGTCTCATTGAAATCAGTGGCCCTTTTTTCATGTGTGCGTATGTGTGTGTGTGTATGTGTTTATGTGTGTGTGTGTGTGTTTATGACAATGCCTGGCACATTAGTAAATAATCAGTCAAAAAACATTAAGTGTTTACTACATACCAGGCACTGTGCTAAGTGAAGGGGATACAAACAAAGGTTAAAAAAATCTGTTCTCAAATACTTGCTGCTCACTTAATTAAATACCATATTGTATTTTACTTTGTTTTGAATGTTACTAGAGCCAAAAAGTTTTTTGGATGTTTCATCACAGAGCAGCTTCTATATATCTTTTTTAAATCAAATTAACTTTTTTTAAAAAAATAGAATTAAATCTAATTAAGAGCTTACACTTTTAAATCTAAGTTGGTCAATGAATTTCCCTGGAACCTCATCAGTCTTTTTATCAAGAGATCTTGGGATTGCAGATTTAAAGCTGGAAGGGACCAGAAAGTAATCAGGCATAAAATGTAAACGCCTCAGAGATAAGAAACTTTTATTCACACTGAGGAGTCCTTGGTTAGGGATTGGGATTTGGGGGGTGGGCATGGGGAAGAACAGTACCCGCTATCTGTGAAAGGGTTAAGAAGAAAGGAAAGTGAAACTAGGAAGTCACTGGGAGTCTGAAGTATGGGATCAATGAAGCAGGAATAATCACTGTGAGGGGAATGAATTCAGAAAGGATCAGTTAAAACAAACTTCCTGACTTCAGGATTTTCTGAAGCCTGTCCCTGCCCATGCACTGAGGGCTTCAAACTTTGAAGAGCCCAAGAAACAAGTCACTTCATGGCGAAATTGATTTCTGTCATCATAAGACTACAACTGAAGAAATTTCTGTCCCAGTCTTTTTTTTTCCTTCCTATTCTCTTCATGTGTTTCTGCTTCCTCCCTGGCAAAATGAGAGTGACCAGATTTATTTTCTTCACTGAGTTTAGTTCACTATTCAACTCAATTCAGTATAAGCAGCAAACATCGCTTAAGCACCCACTGGGTGCGTAACACTGCCCTTTGCTGACTCCAGTTTTCCAAGCCCTCTGTCCTTGCTGTAAGAGCTACTATCAAAGCCCCAGCTTTGAAAGCAAAGTCTCTAAAGCAGCACCTGGATGTTCCAGAGTTTGCATGTGTTCCAAATTCCTTTTTTAGTCTGTCTCACTTCCCATTCTAAAGTTAGCCCCGCAGCCTACAGCATGTGGTGTCTGTGATGAGACATCTGTAAGGCCATTTATGCCGGTGCCCAGTCTCCTGGTAAATTGGGATAACCTGAACTATAGCAGTAAGATGTCTACATCCTTGCACGGCAGCTCTGCTGGATCAAGGTTTGTCCCAAGCCTTTTCTAGTTGGACGGAATGTTCAGTACACAATTTCCAAAGAGCCAATGCCAGGTCTACTGACAACCAACAGATGGTACAGGCATTCAGCACTCTCTTTGAAGGGAGCCTCAGGCCACTCACAGGCCCAGAAAGGATACGAGCAGGCAATGGACCAAGACAGACGGCCAAATCCACTCATTTCTTGCCTCTCCAAAATTTTAGTCTCCAGGGTCAGTACCTAGGGTAATAAGTGGGATATGGATAGATAGTGTACAGTAAGTACCCATCACTGAGAAGACTACCGAGTCAGAGGAGAGCAGGCCAAGCAGCAAGGTAGGACTTAACTGGGAAGGACATGAAATGAAAAGGGGGAACAAGGAGGCCACCTAGATGGGTCTCATAAGAATGTCAAAGAGATATTTCAACTGATTCAATCAATAGACTTAAAGTCCCCTCCAGCCTCTCATAAATTAGGGGACCTGGGGGTTTGTCCTTATCCACCTTATCGACCTGGGTTTCCTTATCACCCACCTCTGAGCACAGAACCTCACAGAAACCCACCCAGTTTGAATGGAAAGTCAGGGTTTATGACCTATTTTAAACCGTGTCTGCACCCAAGAATATTTATAACAGTCAGGCATAAAGAAGTGGAAGAAAGTACTTTATAGACACAAGCATGAGGCTAACATCACAATGGATCACACTCTCCTATTCTAATCACTAAACACGCACACTGAACTCATAGAATCACAGAATATTAGATAGAAGAATGTGAGAGATCATCAGGAAGCAACTTCCTGCCTACCTTCCCCCTTCTTACAGATAAGCCCAGCAATGGCAAATGACTTGGCCAAGATCACGCAGCTATAATTAAAGTCTAAAGCTGGCCTGTTGACTCTCAAACCCAGTGGGTTTTTTTTTTCATTACATCACCTCTTCTTAAAGGTTATATTATGGCACAAGTGTGACAATGAGTTTCAGCTTCAGTTTGCATGAAACTTTCACTGGCGATTACATGTGCATTTCTGAGTCTCCTAATTCTCCTATACTGTGTCAGGATTCTTCATAGCAAAAGCAAAGAAAAATACTGTTCCTAGAGAGAAAACCACTTTATTTCACCATGCTTCAAAAGAGGTATAGTGGAAGGAGCATTGGATTAGGAGGTAGAAGACTTGGGTCCTGATCCCAATTCTACTACTGTGTTGCCTCCACTCTACTAGGCCTCTGTTTCCTCCTCTGTAAAATAAAGCTCTTGGAGAATCTCTAAAGTCTCTTCCATGAATCCTATTCATGGAATAATTAGCACTGTGTGCTGCTTACTCTAAGAGCAGATTGATCTCTTGGCTCACGTGGCAAAAAGGAATACATAGAAATAGCACCCTCTTCACAACAAAGCAAGGGGAAAATTATAAGGAGAAGAACAGTCCCTGGGCTCATTATCACTTTCTGCCTACCCCTGATTTCATTTTTTAAAAAAGGCCCATGTCATCAGAACAAAAAGAGACCCAGGTCAGCTCTAAACCCAAGTATTCCCAGTGTTTTGGTTTTTTTCCCTCATTAGATTCCAATATAGATGACAAAACTGCTTTTCTGGACTCTTTCAATGTGACTCCTCTACTTTCTATCCTTTTTAGGACTCTCTCATATAGAGGTTGGACTAGGACTGACCTTACTGACAAGCAGAACAAGCACTTTCATGCAGGTGATTGGAATGATCTGTGACCAAAAGATATTTCCCTTGCCAATATCTAAATTCCATAGTTTGTGGGCTGTGCCTTTGGCTTAAGCAATATTCACTCAAGGCTCCTCTTTTAAAATGCAAATATTCCTAGGAAGGCAGAATGCTGTTACCACCTTAATATGAAAAAGCTTATATGAAAAAACTACCTTTCTTTGTGACTGAGTTCCAGGAGAGAAAGTGGCAGGAAAATACTGCGGCATCCAAAAGGCATGGGGAGAAAGAAGAGCAGAAAGCTTTTTTACCTGAATGATGTACCCATGCCAGCCCTTGAAAAGCCTAGCAAGAGTTCTGGCCAGCTGGATGGTAACCAGGCTATGATAACAATTAATGTCCCCTGAATGATAGAATGATGAAAATAGGTTTGCAAGACATTTTACGTATGTTATATATGTTATCAGTCCCCTGATTAAGTTTTATCATGATATCCATTTTACAGATGAGGAAAATGAGGCTCATAAGGGTTAAGTGACTTGCCCAGAGTCATACAGCTAGCAAGTTTCTGAGGCAGGACACAAACTCAGGTATTTTAGGCTCCAAGTCCAGTATTCTGTCTCCTACCTCGCACTGCCTCACCTGAAGTCTTTATGAACTATCAAATACATCACATCATTTGGAATTTACAACAAACCTATGAAGCAAACAGGACAGATATTATTGTCCTCATTTAATAGGGGAGAAAGCCAGAGCTCGGACAAGTGAAATGACTTGTCCAGCACCATACAGTAAGGCTGTGGCAGAACACAATCTAAAACCTAGGTCTTCTGATTACCAGTGCAATGCTCTTTCCATTACATCAGACACTCAGTAGGGATTCTTGCCAGGCTTTTATTGCCTTCCATTCCTATTGAATCTCTTCTCTAGATACAATCCAACATACACGGTTGGCTATATAGGGAGTGAGGGGGACATGTAACCAACTTAACTCTGGTATTGTGAAAGCTGAATTCCCCTGACGCCGTGGGTCCCACACTGTCTTGTGCTCTCCAAGGTACTATGCAGTGTCAACCTTGTTCCCATCTCTGCTAAGATGCCGCTGTTTTTCATCTGGGCATTGTTTGGTTATTCTTTCCTTCATAGCAATGCAAGATTTTCCCCACTGTAGAAGTTGTTCTTGGGATCTAACAGTCACTGGGCCTAGTCCCATCTTCCGATTTCATTCCAACAAAGCCAGAATCTTAATAGCCACATACTGTGAATCATCACTAACCGATGGGGAGGAACGGGGTGGGGGAAAGGAGGGGAAAAGCATTTCTTAAGCACCTACAGTGTGCTAAGAACTGTGCCAAGCATTTTGTAAGTATTTCCTAATTTAATCTTCACAAAGCATAATAAAAGAAATGCAGAAATCAGATATAGATGCATATTCATATGTGTATGTACGTAGACAAGTGGCAAGGTGGACTTTTATTAGAAAGGACATGGGGAAATAAAAAGGGGAAACTAGGAGCCTACCTAGATGGGTCTCATCACATGACTATCATAGAGATATTTCAAGTCATTTAAGTACTGTCTGTTTCCTCACCTATAAAATGGGTGTAATAATAATACCAGTGCTATACACATGCAAATATATATATATACATATATGTGTGTATATACGTATACATTCACATGTATCACTCTATTTGGAAAAAGAGATAAAGTCTCTTCCCACACTCACTTGTAGTTTGTTTGGGGGTAAAGCTCTTTATCTCTCTGAAGCTCCGATTCTTTTTTCTGTAAAATGAGCAGATAGTGCTAGATGATCTCCAGGATGGAATGACCTAGATATACCATTCTGTAGTTCAAACTGTGTGACTTTGGGCAAGTCATATAAGCATTCTGAATCTCGGTTTCCTCGTCTGTAAAATGGGTGTAATTATACCAGTCCAATACAGTTATCTCTTCCACATCATGATTTTGCCCATGTCAGTTTCAATATATCAAGGGTGGGGATAAGAAACTAAACAGGAATTTTTGAGACTTTTGCAGAAGCTGCAGGTGGCACAGAAAAAGTTTAGAAACTCAGAAATGCATAAAATATGTGTACAGTATTATAGACTGTCAACCCAAATTTTACAATAAGGTACAGTAAACACCCCATAAAAGAAAAAGACAAAAATCAGACTTCTCTGGCACAAAGGGAGGGCCAAACATTTTTTAAATGAATTTTCCTGTTTGAGGGGGTACTGCACCGCTAAGCCCCGAAATGTGGAAGGGATAACTATATCTCACAGGAGTGTTGTGAAGATCAAATGAAATAGTGTATCTAAAGTGCCACATTGGTTATTATTGTTAGAATTACAGGATACCTGACCTGATACAGAAACAGACGAAGGAAAGCAGCAAGACTAAGCAACGTAGGCTAAATGCTCAATGAATGTGATAGCACAGGAGATTATACAAATAGTCAAGGTTAAGGATCCACACTGAAGTCCATTTTGGCCAAGCGATGCAGTGGTCTTGTGACTGCCTTAAGGACTCTCTGCTTAACATTAGGACCTTCCACGACTAGGTATGACCAGCATCACACTCAGTCTTTTCTTCTTGTCCTTACACTTGGCATTTGGCAGTTTCATTCATCAGTTAAGAAACTGTATTCCAATCATATATGCTCCACCTGAAAAAAGAAATCAGGTTTCTCTGTGAAAGCTAAGCTATAAGCTCCTTGATGACAGTGGCAATTTCATTTTTGGTTTGTATCCCCAGCACCTAGCATGGTGCCTGCAGCATAGTAGATATTTAGATATTGCTTGTTGATACATGGATTGACGCTCCCTCAATTCCTATGCCCTGTTACCTGAGATTTCCCCAACTGGGAATTCTTATCCTCTTAAAGGACCCTCTGCTCCCCATTGCCGGGCTAAAGTCAACAATGAATTTCCTACTTCCCCAGTGGCTAATATTCATTTAGCCACAATCAGCCCATCAGGTCTTTCTGAGGTCCCCTTGGAATTCAGAAAGACAGAATCCTTCCACCTGATATGGTCAGACAAAGCTTCATGGGATAAGTGAGACTCGAACTGTGTTCCGGAAGGTAGATAGAATTTCTAATGATAGGCATTTCAGGCAAAGAATAAGATGTGTGAAGGGGCAAAGGCAGGAATGCTCATGGTACATCCAGGATAAAGGAGGTACTAGGACCTGATTAGGTACATAATTTGTACAGAGAAGGAACATATGAAGCTGAAAAAGTTAAATTATGCTAACTTTGAACGTCAAAAGTAAGAAGTGTAGACCTGATCCTATGAGCAATGTGCTAATAGGAGTCAGCGAAGGACAGAATGAAATTTGAGTTGGGAAGGTTATTAGTATGTAGACATATGCAAGTATTATTTCCTCGAGATTGCCACATTAGTTCCAGACTCTAGCATCAAGAATAAGTAGCATCTTTCTCTCTCTAGGCTGAGTTCCCAAGAGGCCAGATGAAATTGAGCCGGGATCTGAATGACCTTCATCTCATGAGAATATATGAGTGATTGGGCTGAAGAACATATGGGTCTTATCAGTCCGGTGCAATGTGATCATTTGTGTGATGGAGAGCCAAAAGACATCCAAATTATCTCCCCCACCAACCTGCTTTATCTGTCCTGAAATTTCCACCGTTCTAATCACAGAATCAATGACTCTGAGTTTGGAAGGGACTTCAGAAATCATCTGGTTCAACCCCCACCTGAAGCCTGAATCCTCTCTATAACAAACATCCCTGACAAGTAGTCAAAGATCTCCAGTTTCAGGAAATTCATTAGCTCTTAGGGCAATCCATTTCATTTGTGGACTACTCTACTTGTCGGGAAGTTATTTCTACCAAGCCGCAATCTGCCTATTTGTAATTCCCGCTTATTGTTTCTAGTTCTGCCCTTTAGGGCTAACCACCCTTCGTAGTAATAGCAATTCCTTCAAATACTTGGAGACAATGATCACCTATCCCCAAAAGTCTCTTCTCCTAGATAATCAAATTAATGAAGTAGCTACACATGGAGGTGAAGGGTAACCCTCAGCAGCCTTCACATTGCTAGGAGACTTTGGCCTTTGGAGTTAATTTAAGATCAGAAGTATTTACAGCAAGCCACATGGTGCTGAGCTAATCAGGAGCTTTCCCAGATGTCAAGGGAAATCCTATTACTGTACAGCCTTAGTGGAGGTGGGGACAAAAAAAAGTGCCTAGGATCATAGGGGATACAAGTTGGAATGGATCCTTCAATTTACTTATGAGGAAATTGAGACCCCCAAATGTTCTTTAGGTCATGGAGGCCATAAGGAGCACAAGTAGATTCATGCTCAGGGTCCTCGGATCTGAACGCTCTCCTCTAAAATTTTAATGAAGCAGGGATGTCAAATGTCAAAGAGAAAGGGATAGTGATCAACATCTCTCCTATCCCCTTAGGACTAATAAGTCCCAGATCAGGAGCTCGTTCTTTATACAAGTCAGTTAAGTGTTGGTATCATGGCCACAAGGTCGTCTCCTTACCCCATTCCATTGGCCAGCAAGTTAAGGACCTAGTAAGAATCGGCCTGGCTCAATGCAGCTGCATCTCCTCCCTGAAGCACTTCCTCCTATTGACAGTGGACCCAGAACATCAGATTATTGGATAATGATCCTCATCACTCTTACAAAGTTTTTAATGCTTCATAGTTCATTTTCCCCCATTCAGTCTTAAATCACCTGTTGTGCAAATATGGATTCACCAATTTTAATAGTCTTCAAAGTCTAGCTTGTCTCACCCTCTCCAGCAAGGCCTTATTACCTTTCCCAGCTCTCAATGATCTCCTCTGACCATCTAGAATCCTCACCTCTAATTGACCACTTACCACACATTGCCTTGAGTTGCTAATTATCTTTTGAGATGTGCATGCCTTTTCCCCCCAGGTGAGACTGTAATAACAAGCACAAGTCATATTTCTGTAAGGCTTTACAGGTTGCAAAGCATTGCAAAGAAAGGAACTCAGCACCCTCAGGAATTATGTTGAACAAGTGCTAATGTCTCCATTTTACAAATGAAGAAAGACCAAGTTCAAAGAGGTTGCCCACATGCCTGTAGTCACACACAGCTAGTTAGCATTGGAGACCAGATTTGAACCCAGGTCTCCAAATTCCAACCTCAGGACACAGATTATATGAGGAACCATCCCAGGGTACAGCAAATTTGGCACCCGTACTTTAAGGGGGATCACCTTTCTATGAATAGGGCAATGACTGAGGAGGTATTGGAGAGAATGAAGGTCTCTCTGACACCTGGTGTTAAGAAGACAAGAAATCCAAATGTCTATATAAGTATGTGCACGCATACTTAGGCATATATGCATGTGTATTTATGTATATATACGTATGCATGTGCATACTTAGGCACATATGCATACGTATATGTGTATATATACATATATGTGTTTGTGTGTGTGAAATCAACCTGAACTTCCTACCATCATGAAGGCAAATCAGAGAAAGAAGGTGCTGCTGCCTACTTTTCTCCCCCCTAAACAGGTTACCTAACTTCTTTATACATTCCTTTCCATTTTAGTTTGCCCTTAACCTTCATTTCAATCTAATTTCACCTAGATGTACATGATGTAATGGGGTGGTGAGAAGAGGGACTGGGGGAAAGGCAGGAGTGGACAATGTGGTTTTTGACAGGCCCTTTTCCCTGAGGCCCAGTACCCTCCAATGGACGGTTTGCTTCTCCCACAATGCCTTGCACATTCAATAAATGCTTATCAAATGATTGATTTTAGACAGGGACTCCAGGTCATGTGTCCAAATAGCAAAGCTTTAACTAAGGAAAGTTGAAAAGGTGGACAGAAAGAATAGGGAATGGTCTGACATTTTGAATTAGAATCAGGTTTCAACAGCACAGGTTTCTTCCCCCACTCCCTCTTCCAACGGCATTTGCAGTCTAGGCCCCAGGGTTCCCTCCTCCTTCTTCTCAGGGAGTGTGGGTTGTAATTTGATAATGGGCCGGACTCTCACCATATGGAGTCCTTTCAAGGACTAGAAGTGTCATTACGCATATGGTGTAATTCTGCTGATCAGCCCCTGGAGAAATCCCACACATCTGGATGGTTAATTACCTTTGCCTGACCAGCGGATGCTGGCTCCATGCTCTACTTACACAACCAGCTCGTCCAAGTGGAGAATCGGTTTTGTCCCCTTCTCACTTTCAAACCTTAGAAACTTAATTTAAAATCTCCTAATGCAGTTACAGTCTGATGAGATACAAGAGTAAAGGGATTTTCTAGGTCATAATGAATTGGGCTCATTAAGGATATCGGGACTAGAATGGAACACTGTCTCACTGACCCCTGACTGACCTGTTCTCAGGGGCTTTTTCACTGCAGATGCTCACCCCACCTCTTGCTTCTCCCACCTCCAATGTATTTCACAGGCTGTCATTGCTAGAAGGCACTTTATAGATCATTTCATGCAACCTTTTCATTTAAAAGATGAGGAAACGCAGGCCTACAGAGGGGAAGTGATTGTCCAAGGTCACATAGTCCAAGGTTTAGCAGTACTAAACCCTGACTCCTTAGATTTATTCTATGCTAAGGCATCACTGACATCCTGTTGCTCTGAGAGGCTTAGAGCTTCTTTCATTGTATCTCAGCACGAAGTTTGGTATTAAAGGTGTTTGTGGTTCAGTCATTTTTCAGTCATGTCTGACTTTTCATGATCTCTTTTGGGATTTTCTTGGCAAGGATACTAGAGCGGTTTGTCATTTACTTCTCCAGCTCATTTTACAGATGAGGAAACTGAGGCAAACAAAGTTAAGTGATTTGCCCAGGGTCAAATGGCTAGTCAGTACCTTAGGCCAGATTTGAACTCAGGTCTGCCTGACTCCAGGCCCCACACTCTATCCACCATGCCACTTAGCCACCCTAGGTATTAAAAGACCTGGGTTCAAATGCTACTTCTTCTACTTATTAGCTGTGTGACCTTGGGAACACTGCTACAAATTCTCTGGTTCTTCAAACTCTCTAATTCAAATTCTCTCCTGCTTCTTTTTCTGTAAAATGAAATTGATAGGCATAGTAGTCAAGTTGCAAAGAAGAATTATGACCAGTGGAATGAATCATGAGAGAGAAGAAACAAAACCAAAAAAGAAGAGAAAAAAAGGGAGCAAATAGTTTGCCTCAATCTGCATTCAGACTCCACAGTTACTGGCTTATATCTTGGGTCCTTTCTGTGTCTAAATACTATAATCTAAACAAGTAGGATCTAATCTTACATATATACAGAGTAGGCAGTCACTTACACAGTATCATTTAAAGAGTTCCAGGACTATATCTGCGACCTCAATATATTTGCCCATGCTAGATTACATGGTGCCAGCAATTTTACCCTTTAGTGCTGTGTGTCCTTCTTCCTTTGGGTTCTATTTAATATTGTAAAGACTAATATTGAACTAATTCACACTATAGTGTTACTGACTCATATTGAAGTCTAAAAGCAGTACAGAAAACTGATTTTAAAAAGGATTGGGGGAAATGGGAGAAGGAAAAGGGATATGGGGAGGTGGAGATATGGTGTCAACTTCACAATTTTGTTGTCATGCCCGGCCCTAGTGAAAAGCTCAGGGGAGGCCTCCTCCGGAACGTTTGAACTGACCTTTTCCTTATTTTTGAACCAGATTCCCTTAGCCAACACCTGGAGGGTCTCAAACTCTTTGGAAACAAAGATCAAGTTGAAGTTGAAGAGGAAATCCTCAAGAACCTAAACATGGTGCTGCAAGCCTTGACTGGAGACCGTTAAGTATAATTCACATATTGACAGAACTTGGGAGTCTTAGAGCCAGAAGGGGTCAACTTGTTTTATCAAATACCTTTTGTTGTTCAGTTGTCTGACTCTTTGTGATCCCATTTGGGTTTTCTTGGCAAAGATACTGGAGTGGTTTGCCATTTCCTTGTCCAGCTCATTTTACAGATGAGGAAACTGAGGCAAATAGGGTTAAGAGACTTATCCAGGGTCACACAGAAAGTAAATGTCCGATGCCCAATTCAGTCTCGGGAAGATGAGTCTTCCTGACTCCAGGCTCAGAGCTCTCACCATTGCACCACTTAGCTGCCCTACAAGGGACCTCAGGGACTCTCTAATCTAATCCAACCTGTTCCTAAATGGGAATGACCTCTCTAAGGCCTATCCAGCCTCTCCTGGATGATCTCCAGTTATGCGAAGTCATCTCCCAAGGTGGTTCATTCTACTTTGGAAAGCTGTTAGAAAAATGTTTCCTTGCAGTGTTCCTACACCTACCTAACTACCACCCGTTGCTACAAGCACCGCTAAACCAAACAAATATAATCCCTTTTTTCATACGACAGCCCTTCAAAAACTGGAAGAGAACTATCACGTCCTCCCTTTGTGTCGTCTTTTTCAGGCTAAACATCCCAACGACCAGTCCTCATAGGCAGGATCGTGGGCTCCTTCACCATCCCGGTCACCACCTTCTAGATGTTCTCCACTTCGTCCATGTCCTTCTTAAAGTGAAAGCGCACTCTAACATTCCAGAAGTGGGCCAACCTAGGCAGAGGAGAGCAGAACTATCACTGCCCTTGTTTCTTAACACTTTGCCTCTTTTCATGAAACCTAAAACTATTCATTTTTTTATGTTTTATCTCACTTCTGATTGATGTTGAGCTTGCAAGCAACGAAGAACCCCAGATCATTTTCATGTGGACTCTTAACTAGTCACACCTCTCCAATCCTATATGTATGCGGTTGATTTTTTCTCAATCCAATTGTAGGGCTTTTCATTTATCTGTTGGGAGCATTGCAGTCCTTCTGTTCATCTGTGTCTGCCACCTCAGAATCATCCTGGATTCTTCCCTTTCCCTCAAATCCAATCAGTTACTGAGACCTGTTGCTGCTACCTTCACAATATGTCTCACATTCACACCCTTCTCTCCACTCATGAGGCCACTATGTTCAAGACCTTATCACTTCTCACACGCCCTGTTGCAATAGTCTTCTATTTGGTCTCCTAGACCCTATTCTCTCTTCTCTCCAGTCTATCCTCTACACCAGGGCTGTCCAAAATGCGGCACAGTGCGATTTATGCAGCCCTCCCACAAGCATAGAAATTTACATAAATGCTTTAGTAAACAAAGGCCAGCTACTTAAGAGCTCTCACTAAAATGGCAAATCAAAATATATTGTCTATTGTTTCAATAAAAACCTAAAGTTGGACAGCTCTGCTCTATACAACTGCTAAAGTGATATTCCTCAAGTATACTTCTAACCAAGTCACTCATCTGCTCAAGAACTTCCAATGATTCTCTTTTTCCTCTAGTACACTGGTTCTTAACCTTTTCTGTATCATGAACTCCTTTGGTAGTTCATGGAAAAACCTTCTCAGAAAGCCAATGGAACCCTTCTCACAATATTAAGGGGTTTTTTTTTTAACTTAAAATTGAAGAAAATACTAAATTTCCATGAGAGGTTAGCAAAAATAAATATCATCTTCTCCCATCCAAGTTCACACACTCACACACACACACACACACACACACACACACACACACACACACACACACACAAATAAAATCTATCCATGGACCCCCTGGAATTGTATGAATTCCCACCGAAGAATCCTTGCTCTAGGGCCAAAGGCAACTAGTAGGTACGAGAGTGCTGAGCCTGGAGTAAAAAGATCTGATTTCAAATCCAGCCTCAAATATTTATTAAATGTGTGAACATGGGCAAATCACTTGTCGGTTTGCCTCAGTTTCTTGAAACTTAAAATAGGGATAATAATAGCATCTACCTTGAAGGGCTATTGTAAGAATCAAATGAGAGGATATTTGTTAAAAACAAAGAAAAAAAGGAAAACAACGGAAGGAAGGAAGGAAGGAGAGGAGGAGCGAAGGAGGGAAGGAAGGAAGGAAGGAAGGAAGGAAGGAAGGAAGGAAGGAAGGAAGGAGGGAGGGAGGAAAGGAAGGAAGGAAGGAAGGAAGGAAGGAAGGAAGGAAGGAAGGAAGGAAGGAAGGAAGGAAGGAAGGAAGGAAGGAAGGAAGGAAGGAAGGAAGGAAGGAAGGAAGGAAGGATGAAAAGCATTTAGCACAGTGCCTAGCAATAGCAGGTGCTATATAGATGCTTATTCCCTTCTCTGCCCCTTTTCCTAGGACATGAAAAAACTCTTCTGTTTGGCTTTTAAAGCCTTTCTTAGTCTGATTCTAGCCTTCCTTCCTAGATTTATATCACCTCACTTGACCTCATGTAAGTTAAACTGGTTCGCTAGCTATCGGCCACACACAACATTCACTCTCTCTTCTCCATGCCTATACATAGACTGTCTCCCACGCCCAGAATGCACTCCCTCCTCACCTTACCTTGTAGAATCTCTTACTTCCTTCCAAAGTCAGCTAAAGTATCCCTGTCTATTGCTAGAAGCCTATCCCCATACCCCCAGCTGATATTGCCCTCCCCCCGAAAGAAGTCCTCTCAACACCGTCACTTTTCCTTTATCCTTCACACACAAACACACACATAGTTATTTTAGTGTCACCCAAACCACTAACTTCCTATGTGACTATGGGCAGGTCATACCATCTCTCCGGGCCTTTCTTTCCTCGTTATGCTGTGAAGTCCCTTCCCACTTCGAATTTCTATGATTCTGTGCTTCTAGATTTATGTTCTTTGTATACAGTGCGCAGGGTTTTCAGATGCACATTTAGAAAAAATCCCTGCTGGATCCGACATGCTACCTGGCTGGTTTTAATCCAGGGAGTTGGGGCATTGTTGATAAATGTCTGGCACATTATCTCAGAAAGTCTCTTTCCTTTTGTGATGGGTAAGGTGGAAGCTCCATTTATCCCTATTTCGCTTTTGTGCATTTATTTCAAGTACTTAGGGGAAAAAGTTCCACGAAGTTCTCTCTTTTATTCTCCTTCTGTGTTGTTATAGAGCAGAATTCAAAATCCATTCAGTCATCATTTCCCTGGCTTTGTTCTATAGGAAGAGAACTGACTGTCTGATCCATTTGAATTCAACATGTCCACCCAGAAACACAGGAGAGAAGTATCTGGTAGTAAAGGAAAATGACAAGCTTGTTCTTTAATTTCAGTCTGGCCCAAGGGTTGAGTGACAGGGTTTGTGTGGATGTGCTTTTTGTTGTTTTTAATTTTTAGTTGAAAGGAGCAATCATTGGCAGAGACAAAAGAAGACCAGTGACAATAACAGAAGCTACCTTCACTGGGGAAAAGATGGAGAAAGAGACAAGTCCCGTAAGGTTTTCTGTCCTCTGATTATCCAAAGGCAAATGTGGAATTTTCTCAAAAAATTATTTCATTATTACAGAATCTGAAAATGAATTTACTTTTTTTTTTAGTCTTTCTTGTAGGTAGTAGGAGAAAGGCAGCTCAGCTAATCAGATAAAATGCTAGACTTAGAGTCAAGGAGGCCTGGGTTCAAATTCAGCTTCATATAATTACAAATTGGCCCTAAACAAGTAATGGCCTCTTTGAGCCCCATTTTCCCCATTTTTAAAATGGGAAGACTACTAGGACCTGCCTTGCAGCGTTGTTGTGAGGACCCAATGTATCTAAAGTGCTTTCCAATCTTCAAGCACTATATGAGTGCGAACTGTTATTAAGACAAAGAAGGGTAACCCTCAAATACGTGGAAGAATACAAGCTCTTAGACGTGAAAGGGTCAAGGTTTCTTCTTTTTACAGACTAGCTCTCCTGCTCTCATGGAGGCTGGAAGTGCAGGTACTACTCATGGACCTTACCCCACTCTAATCAGCAGGGAAATTTTGGCAAGTTTGCCCCTCTTAACCTCATATTGCATCATTTCTGCTTGTCCCCACCCCAGACTTGGGAGACACCCAATTGGAAGAAAAGAAACAGGTTCTTATTAAGTACCTACTACGTATTAGGTACTCTGCTAAGGGCTTTGTAAATATTACTTCATTGATCCTCACAACAATCCTGGGAGGCAGATGCTGTTATTAGCCTATTTTAGAGTGGAGGGAACTGGGGCAGATTAAGTGACTTGAGCAGGATCACACAGCTAGTGCAGTCACATTTGAACTCAAGTCTTTCTGACTCTAGGCCCAGCATTCCATCTACTGTGCCACTTCTAACTGGCTTAGCCTACTGCAGCTCAGAACTCCAGAGCCCAAGATAGCTACTGCACTCAGCCGCCCAGTAGCAGAGTGTGCCATCTCACCATTCTGTAGCCAGTATTTCAAACAAATACTTATTAAGCATTTTCTATGTATCAAGCACTGTGGACGCAGAGTTTTTTTTTTAAATCCCTGTCTTTAAGGAACTTATCTTCCATTAGGGCCAGTTTAGCTGTGTATGGGGAAAGTGAATAATGTATACAGTTGGCCAGCAAACAGCCTTGGCCTGGACTAGAGACCAGTCCCTTTAAAGAAGAGGGGTAATGTGTCTTTATCCTCCTCTGTCAGATTTTTGTCCATCAGCTTACCAGAATTCTCTGTGTCTGCCTCTCTTCCCTCTTGTCTTTCCACTTACACTGAAGGATCCCACTTACAGGGGAAAGAAATCTCATGATTTCCATTCTTTGCATCCATTCTTTTCTACAATCCCTTCCCCTGCCACCTCCAGATCAGGTTGGTACCCCTTAACATGTTGGCAAGAAAACACTGCAGCAAGGCAGACCATGCTTTCTTAGCCTAGGGCATGGATGACAGGAGAGAAAGCACCCAGACAATGCTGAAGGCATGAAAGTGAAATCCCAGAGGTTGCTTTCCAAAGTAGACAAACATCTTGTCTCTTTATTAGGATAATGTATTTGTACAGCACTTTATAGTCTTTCAAAGTGTAATCACACTGTGTAATGACAAAGTGTAAATACATCGAGAAGCAATCTGTGCTAATGTTAGGTTTGGATTAAAAAGACCTGAGTTCAAATCCCACCTCTGATATTTACTAGCTATATGACCCTGGAAAAGTCATTTATCCTCTTCGTGCCTCAATGCCTCTGCCAAATCTGCTAAGCAATAGATGAGTTGCAATCTGTGCTGATGGAAGTTCCCACACCAGAAATTTTCCACCACCACCTCTTCGTATGCATTATTTCAATTCTCTCTAACAATGAGATAGTAAGGGCAAGTAGGATCCTCTCAGCCCATAGCCCCAACCCCAAGGAAACAATATCTCCTCAACCCCAGGGAACCTATTTACTGAATTCACTCTGTAGCTTTTTCCATAGTTCAGTAACACTTGTGAGCTACCATCACCCAAAAGGAGTTCCCGAGCTAGGTAGTCCAGGGCTAGGTAGAACTAAAAGACTAAAATGCTCCTTGCTTTATTAGGTCCCCCGAGTAAAAATTCCTGTGGTTTTCCTCTAACTCTTCTCTAATGAAGTCCATGCTGATCATTTAGAGCTGATCCCTGCTGCAACACACAACACAATACAAACCCAGAGAATTAATCATTGTATTAATGGGCATAGGATTTTGAGCTAGAAAAGGTCTTGGAGAGCAACTAGTCCTACTGTGCCCCACATCATAATTGAGGAAACTGAGGCTCAGAGAGTGTTATTGACTTTTCTAAGTTCACTCAGGTAGGAAATGACAGAGATGGGACTTAAACCTACATCTTTTGATGCCAAATCCATTGTCCTTTTCACTATACCACACTGAGACAAATCCAATAGCTTTTGGGAATACAAATCAACCAGTCTGTACACCGAGAACGTATTCCATCACAATGAAGCTAAATCCAGGCATTTCCACCTACCACCCACAGGGATTTAGTGGTTCCTAGAAGGAGGGCCCCAGACACTGCTAGATATAGAGAATGGAAAGCAGTAGCCCTGGAGGTAAGAAGGGTGAGTTTAAGTCGAGAACCTAAAAGGCCTCTATTTGGAGGATTCCACTTGAGTATCTGGAGGAAGCCAAGTGGGGACTAGTCAAATTGATACAGCCTGAAAGTTGTTAGACTCACAGGGAATGTCAGAGCTGAAAGGGGTCTTATTGGCATGCAGCCTAACCCCTTCATTTGATAAGTGAGGAAACAGAGACCTAGAGAAGGTTAAGTAGTCTGGCAAAGGTCACATTTCTTCTGAAAAGGAGCCCTCAATGGTCCTTCCAGCTCAGAAGGAGGTACTCAAAATTAGGCACCAAACTGGGTTTGTTTTCTACAGGATAAGGTCACAACACTTGAAGAAATACATTGGGCTAAAAAAAAAACACTCTCATACAAAAAAGACCAGGCTGATAATCTGTAGCAAGAGAGAGCTAATCCCAAGAGTCTTGAGGTGTGGAGAAGAGAATTCTGTTTTCTAGTCATTTGAAAAAGAAAATATAAAATGTCTATTATCCTGACAAGTGCCTTCCAACGAGGCTTCAGAAACTCTTCCTTTCAATGAGCTAAGATACAGGTTCACTCAAATGGTAATTAAGCTACTGAGTTAAGGTTAAAAATTTTCCATAGAAAATGAGAATAAATCTTAGGAATAAACCTGGGTGGGGGTAGAGGTGCTTAAAAACTGCTTGAGATGACTATAATAAATGTTCTCTCCTTCCAAATGAGTAATTCTCAAGAGGAATACTTCGTGTCCTCTCAGAAAGAGTATTTAAATTGTGCTTATACTACCTCTACCCTCCTTTGGAAGCAAAGTTGCAATAGTGATTTTCACATATTGATTTTATGTTAATTTGGCCTCCTTTGAGGGTCTATGGGTGCATAATATTTAGATTTGATGGAACTCGGGTTTGAGAGGATCTAATTTCTTGCTGACTTTATGCGGCTCTAATAGTTCATACTTCTCCGTGGATTTGTGGAAAAGATAGTTGCTGAACAGAGCACTGAAAAAGTCTTAAAAATAAATTAATTCTGGTAGCAACTGAATATAGTCACCAGTGGTAGGATGCTTGGAAACACATGTCAATAAGACTTTTTTTTAAAGGATCATTCAAAAGAGTCCTGGAGTTATTGAAAAGGAAATGTAGAATGTAAAAGCACATAGAAACCATGATTTCAAGGTATGATAGGTTGTGGGGAAGAGATCACCAAAAAAAAAATAATAGCTTTGACTGGTCCTCAAATAATTCTGAAATGGGAGATTTTGAGCTAAATTATCTGCTAATATTCATAGTAATGAAGATATCATTTAGAAGTAAACCATTCTCTTAAATATTGAGATACAGATAAGATATTAACATAGATATAGTCTAAGAAAAGAAAGGCAAGGGCCAATGAATGAATAACCTAAAAATATGCTGAAGAAAGCAAAAGGAACTTAAAAGGGACATAGACAAGCAGCATGGTATTGGAACTACCATGTTTAAATAGGACATATACTTTCAGTTCTATAGATATGTTCTTAGAGTAATTAAAGAAGTAATTAAAGAAGAAAAATAACAGGCAGTGCCTTTAGGGGATCTAGGCAGTAACAATGTTCCCTTCCTCCCAACCCATCAGTTGGGATAGTATGTGATATGGCTCCAAGGAGGCATCCTGACTCCAAATGATACCGGCACCAATAACAGCACCTACCTTTCTCTGGGTTGTGGTGAGGAAAAGATGAGGAAGTATTTGTAAAGTATTTTGCAAACCTTAAAGTACCATATAAATGCCACTTAAACCATGAAGTACCCTATAAAAGCCTTATAAATGTCTCATATAATAATGTTATAAATAATAAATAATATCATATAATAATTTCTCATCTTGGTAATCAAAGGTAGTCAGCAAAGACTCCATTCTCCAAAGACTGGCCAGACCTATCCATATTACTATCCTATGCCTTTTGGCCCTGAAACTTTTCCTTAGCTCAAAAAGGGAATCACAAATCCATAGAATATCAGAACTGGAAGGGACCTTAGAGGCCTTAGGATCTTCATTTTACAGATGAGGAAACTGACACCCTGAGACTTGCCTAGGGCCACCCAATGAGTCAGTAGCAGACCCTAGACTAGAATTCCTGGTTCCAAATAGAGGAAATCCAGATTCCCAGATGTCTTTGAAGAGTCTGTAGAAAGAGGTCTTGTCTAAGGACTAATTACTTGGTACTAATTACAACTGTGCCAGTGTTTTATCAGTGGAAACAGCGGGCTATTTTACCTGTCAGCTCTGTGAGGTGATAGTTGCATCTTCTTTTCTTCCAAAACAAGGGGCAGGAAGCTGTTGCCATAGAAATGGCCCTCCGTGTGAAGGTTGTACCAGAATCCTTTTGTGAAATCCTGAAGTGTCTGACGGGTCTTTAAATAAAACCACTAATCATATTTTCCAAACTTTCACCTCCTGCCGCGTTTCATTTTTCCTTCCCGATGTGGACATGGAGGCTGATCACTTTGAAGCATTTTCAAAATTCCTTTTCATGGGCCTCTACAAGTCACGCTTCTCAAATCCCTGGTTCATTGGAGACAGCTTTAGAAAGTGCTCCTTATTCTTCCTCTCTCCATGTTTGACCTCACCGTCCTAACACAGTTTCACAATCACAAGCTCCTTGGGTGGTCACAGCACTCCCTGGTAGAATCAGGCTACCGAGGAAGGGGCTCTCTAGATTTTTACTTACTTTGTCTTTCTATGTGTGGAAAGCAGAGACAATGAAGCTTTCAGAGCAGGCAGCATAACATAGCAGTCAATAAGAATACAAATGAGAATAATATGCATATATATATATATATATATATATATATATAGTACTTTAAGGCTTCCAATGTGATTGTTTTGTAACTCATTTTATGCTCTCAACAACCTGTGGGGAAGCAGGAGCTAGTATTGTCCCCATTTTACAAGTGAGGCTCTTAAAGGTTAGGTGAGTTGCCCAAAGAAACATAGCTGGTATGTATCTGAGGCTGCATTTGAACTCAGGAAGGCCAAAGGAAAAGCCCCGGACTGGTCACTTAGCAGACCTGTGTCACAGAACTGGGTCTTCTACCACCTAGCTGCATAACTTCGGACAAGTCATTTATATGCCCTGGTTGTTGTTCAGTACTTCCAGCTGTGTCTGATTCTTCATGACCCCAACTGGGGTTTTCTTGGCAAAGACACTAGAGTAGTTTGCCATTTCCTTCTCCAGCTCATTTTACAGATGAGGTAACTGAGGCAGAGTAGATTGCCTTGCCCAGGGTCACACAGCTAGTAAATGTCTGAAGTCACATTTGAATTCAGGTCTTCCTCATTTCAAGCCCAGTATTCTATCTATTGCACCACCTAGCTGCCTCCATATGCCCTGGACCTCAGTTAAATAAGTGGGTTGGATTCAATGATCTTTAAGCTCTAGTTCCCTTAAATGGTCAGAGAGTATTTTTTTTAGGATTCTATAAGATAGCTAATAAAAGCCTAGGTAGTCTGGGCATTTGAATATATCTCGATAAATAAGAAAATCGTATAGGAAAGAGGACTAAAAGAAAACTAGGAATCAGAAGGCCCAAGTTCAATACCAGGTTTTGCACTAAGTTTTTGTGACCTTGAACAAGCCTTGTCCAAGGCTTAGTTTCCTCATTGGAAAACTGGTGTGGACTACAGTATATCAGCTTTCTGCCAGCATTAAATATCGGTGATGCTCAAAATGCAACATTAACTCTGAGTTCAGAAGAGAGAACGTACTGCGCACACCACCCTGCAGAGGTTAGGGCGTGACTGTTGTACTTTTCTTTAGATAGAAACCTAACAAGCCTAGAGCTAGACCCAAGGCCCAGTCAAATTTCCTCCATAGCATCAGTCCGAGTATGGTGCTGCTTTATTTTCACAAGGAATAGTGTTCCCATTAAGTCCTTTGATAAATATCTTGTGTTTTGATATTCAGTATCAAAATTCAAAAATGAAATATTAGAGATCTGTGATTTTCAAGGTACTGAGCTAAACGCTGAAGGATAAAAAGAGGTATGAGGCACTTCTTCCTGTGGGAGCCTACAAGAGAAATAAGGAGAATACAAGATTTACATGATGAAAGTTATAATGCGATATCCAAGAGAAGTAGCAAGGTATGCTATATGACCAGGAACGAACGGTTATTATGGACAATTAGGTACAGCAGGAGCTCAGAGGAAAGGGATATAACGATGGGCTGGAGTGTCTTAAGTAACAGAACCATACAGTAGATTTAGAGCCAGAAGAGTCTTGTCTAACCCTGTTCTAGTGATGAGGAAATTGAGGCCCATCGAGGTTTAGTGACTGCTTAAGGCCACATAAGGCTGTATTTGAACTGTAGTCTTCTACTCCAAAACCAGCACCCAGAGGTGAGGAAAGGTTTCACGGAGAAAATATTTGTAATATTTATTACTATTAATAATTGAGCCATGCTTCTACTTCCTCACCTCTAATTCACTTCAAAAGTTTGCCATCTGGCTTCCAAACATATCTTGCCAACTGAAATTTCCCTTTCCAAAGTTATTTTCTTAATTATGCAATCTCATGTTTTTTCTTCAGTCATCTTCCTTTTTGATATCTCTGCAGCATTCAACACTGTTGGTTACTTTCTCCTCCTATATACTCTCTTCTCTCTAGGTTCTCCTTCTACCTGGCTGACTACTCCTTCTGTGTCTCTTTTGCTGGTTCTCCATTCAAGTCACACCCACTTAACTTTGAGTGTCCCCAAGGTTCTCTCCTAGACCGTCATCTCTTTTCCCTCTATTTGAAGGTCTTATAAGATTCCATGAGTTCAATGATCATCTCTATGCACACACACACACACACACACACACACACACACACACATATATCTTCAACCTAAGTCTCTTTCTTAAGCTATAGTCACAAACCATCAATGGCCTCAAGCATGTCAAACTCAACATCTCCAAAACAGAACTCATTATCTTTCCTTCCAAACACTCCCTTTCTCCCAACTTTTCTGTTACTCCGCAGGGCACTATCAATCATCTCCACATTTTCATGCCTACAATTTCAAGGTCATTTTTGAATCCTTACACTTACCTCAAATATCCAATCTGCTGCCAAATCTTGTCAACTTCATAATATCTCTCATATACATCTCCTTTCCCACATACACGTAGCCACCACCCTAAGGGATTCAAGTCACCATCACCTCTTCTCTTGTGTAGACTATTACAGTTCTCTTCTTTTGTCTTCCAATGGTCTCTGTCCACTCCAATCCAACCTCTACTAAGCTGCCAACATAATTTTTCTAAAGTATACATATGACTATGTCACTGCCCTCCCAACTCGATGATTTCCAGGAGCTCTTTATTACCTCCAGGATCAAATCTAAACTCCTCTGTTCAGCATTTAAGGCTTTCCCTGCCTTCATACCCTGGCCCATTCCTATCTTTGCAGCCTCTTTATACCTTACTCCCCTCCATGTACTTGACTGTCCAACTACAGTGGTCTACTCTGTTCCTTGAACATGACATTCCACTGCCCATCACCATGACCTTGCTATAGATGTCCCACTGCCCCTTGCTCTCTTTTCTTCCCTCTCCCTCTTAGTTTCCTCATCTTACTTAAAGACATGGATGAAATCTAACCTTTTTCAGGAGGTCTTTCTCAGTCCTCCTAGCTGCTAGTCCCTTCTCCTCTCAGATTGCCTTCTGTCTACTTTGTGTAAATCTTATCTGTATCTCATTATCCAGATGTTGGCTCCTTTTTTTGACCACTTTTCACTGCTTTTTTTAAACTTTCTTCACATCCCCAGGTTTAACACTGTGTTTGGTACATAGAAAGGCTTTAATAATTTCTTGTTGACTGACTGATGGCTTCAAAGGTTTCCAAGGTACTTTACATGAATTTGTGCCTCACCACAATCCCTATGTTAAGTAATATATGTAGTTTGTGCCTTATTTATTGTTGTTGTTCAGTCATTTCAGTAATATCTGACTCTTCATGACCCCATTTGGGGTTTTCTTGGTAGAGATACTGGACTGGTTTGGCATTTCCTTCTCCAGCTCATTTGACAGATGAGGAAACTGAGGCAAAAGTCAAGAAACTTGCCCAAGGTCACACAGCTAGTAAGTATCTGAAGCCAGATTTGAACTCAGGTCTTCTTGACTCCAGACCTAGCACTCTATTCACTGAACCATCTAGCTGCCCCTTTGACCTATTTACAAACAAATAAACAGATACAGAAAGAGTAAGTTGGTTATAGGGATGAGATTCGATCCTAGGTCATCCTGATTTCAAGTATAGCTCTCTATCTACTACACAAAATGGACCTTGCAGTAGGCTCACAGTCAGGCAGTTCACCTTTTCTAGTCTCACCTTTCTCTTTCTCTCTTTTATTGGGTAGGTGGGAGGAAGGTGACAAGAGGCCTGAAACTTTGATTTCCTTGGCATAGGGAGCTCCCTGATTAGGAAACTCTCTCTGGTTGGCAACCATTCTGCGGCTATATCTTCTTTGAGAGTTGCCAGGGAGGAAGGAGAGGGAGGAAAAAAACATTTATCAAGTGCCTACTATGTTCCAGACACTGTGATTAAGCATTTTGACCACCAAAAGATTAAATGACTTGCCTACAGTCAACTAGTCAGTAGGTATCAAAGGCAAGACTAGAACCCAAGGCATCCAAGGTCACCTCTTGATTACACTCTGCACTGCCTCTGTCCCTACCTATTTTTAAGTAAAGGCAAAATTTCAGATTGCTATTTCAGACAAGAGTTTGTGAATCCTCATCACAGATCACTAAACAGCTGGTTTCTTGGCTAACACAAGAGCGCAGCGCACACGTGCATACACACACACACACACACACACACACATAATAACCTAAATAACACAGGTAACAGGCAACCTAGTTCTGAACCAAAGATAACCCCAGATAGGGCACATAAAACACACACCAAGACAAGAAGAGATGGGCCCCCCATGGGGGCAAAGTAAAGCAAGAAATCTATGCATCTTGCAGATATGTTAGACAATCCTTCTAGAACTACAGCTTACTCTGAGTACTATAAAACCTCACAGAACTGAGGTGATGTGAAAATGAAAACCAGTAATTGGTGAGACCCGTGTGCTGATCTTTATCATCCCTACCCTGAAGTGACTGGGTGAGATAGCTCTTCTGTAGGCTTAAGCTGAAAGGCTTTCCAAGCCATCCTGAAACCAGCCCCAACCCTGAAGCTTAAGGCCTTATGGGCTGCAGCTGTGAAGGTAGTGTCACCTCCAAATGCAGCCAGGTGATTGATTAGCCAAGCTATAAGAGTGCACATGAATCCTCCAGGCTTCCAAGTCTGCATCGCTAGTAGAAATGTTGACAAGGCAATATTTAGATCAGTAGAGGGAAAGGAATATTCCAGGCATGGGTGAAGGAAGAAATTTCATCTGTGTTCCTGTTGAATTAAAAAGGACTGAGGGCTTGTCATGTCAATCTTCTATTCAATACTACCATTACTGCTATAACAGCCCTTCAGTCAACTCCCCCCTTGACTCTATTTCATCTTTGTGTCTTCCCAACACATGGTATGCTTTCCTGGACACCACTCCCCTCTATGGGAGGTATACCCTTTTTAGAATGCTAGCTTCTTAGGGTTAGGGACTATTTTTTGTATTTGTAACCCCATCATTTAACAATGTGCTAAGCACTTAATAAACCTTTCATTCATTCAACTCAGCACAGATTCACAGGCTACCTACCCACTCTTTATCCAGCCCTTTTCAAAAGTCCTTGAGAATAGAAAAGAAGTTTAAGATGCTGTTTCAAGGGGCTTATAATTAGGTGAAACAATTTTAATCATCAAAAAAAAATATTGGACAAAATAAGATGACCTGGGTTCAAGTTTTAGCTTTGCCATCCCACCAGTTATTGTGTTCTTGGGCAAGCCACCTAACCATTCTGAACCTCAATTTCCCCATCTATGAAATGAGGATAATGATGCCTTCCCTGGCTATTTCACTGGACTGCTGTAAGGAGAAAATGAGATAATATATGTAAAACATTTTGTAGCCATAAAATGAGACATGATGCTGCTCCAAATCCCCCCTTAATTAATTAATAACATGATATAAATGTAAAATGGTATGGTTGAAGCAATATTCTAACTACTCCTCCTATGCAGATTAGACTAGCTTTTGTAAAAAAGGTCCTGTAACATTTCCTCAAGACTTGGTTGGCTCAAGGGCCTAAAAGAAAAAAATTGTTGTTATCATTTCTCTTCACTTGAATATGAAGCAGCCATTAGGAGTTCCAGGGGTGACGTGATGCTTGGCTGGTGGATCAGCACGGATAACTCAGGCAAGGGAGCTTCAATCAGCGTCCTAGACTGTTATCTTTGTTGAATATCCCCCCTGTTACAGAAGGAACAAAGGCAAAAAGTCAGAGGTGCTTCTCTCTTTTGAACAGAATTTGTCATAGTTTTGGTTTATGCTGCTACAGTCTTCCTGGTAGGGCCATAACCAGGACCAGACAGTTGGAGCTTTGTCCCAGGACACTGTTGGGGGGCACCAAAATTAAACAGCACTGATTCCACTTACAATCCTTCAGCAGCAAAGACACAAGAGAGCTTGCCACCTAGTTGGCAAGAATTCTAATTAATTAAAATAGGAAAATACTAAAATAGAAAGCAAAATACCAGGAGAGCTTCAGGCACCTTTCTTTCTCCCCTCTCTTCTCCATGAGGAGGTTTCCCCTTCAGAGGCACCTAGTGTCCCAGAGTCTCTGCCTCCTTTCCCCAAAGCACAGTGTCTTGCCACTTATCACTTAATTTGAAGGACACCCTCGTGCTACTTACCCCAACCGTGCTTTGTGGTATTGCCTATGACACAAATTCCTAGTTCAATTTAAGCATTTATTTAAGTGCTATGCAGTGCAGTGGATAGAACACTGGGCTTGGAATCAGGAAGACTCATCTTCTTGAGTTCAAATTCAGCCTCAGACACTTACTAGCTGTGTAATCTTGAGCAAGCCACTTAACCCTGTTTGCCTCAGTTTCATCACCTGTAAAATGATCTGGAGAAGGAAATGGCAAACCAATGCAGTATCTTTGCCAAGAAAAGCCCAAATGGGGTCACGAAGAGTGAGTCATGACTGAAACAGCTCAACAACATGTTCTCTCTATGAAATGAAGCCTGGTATAATACAGATAGAAAGGCATTCTCTGTGTCAGGAACATAAGGTTTCAAGTCCCACCTCTGACTCATACTGATTCTGGCCAAGTCACTTAACTTCTTGCATTCTCTAAGACCATAAATTGCCAAGCAGGTGTCGATCTACATTGGTACAGTGCCCTCACCGAAGGTTCACCACGCCAAAGAAATCACTGGTCCAGTACAAGGAGAAAGAAAGAAAGAGAGAGAGAGAGAGAGAGAGAGAGAGAGAGAGAGGGAGAGAGCAAGAGAGAGAGAGAGAGAGAGAGAGAGGAGAGAAGAAGAAAGAAAGAAAGAAAGAAAGAAGAGAGGAAGGGAGAAAAGGAGGGAAGGAGGGAAGGAAGGAAGAGAGAGAGAAAGAAAAAAGAGAGAAAGGAAGGAAGGAAGAAAGGAAAGAAGGAAGGAAGAAAAGAAGGAAGGAAGGAAGGAGGAAGAAAGGAGGAAGGAAGAAAGGAAGGAAGGAAGGAAAGAAGGAAGGCAGGCTAGACTAGGGTTCCAAAGGGGAAAAAAAAGAAACAATGTCTGCCTTCAAAGAGCTTATATTCCACTGCTTCTATGCCTTCCCCCAATGTAGGAGGGCTACTGGGTTTACCTTCTGAGGAAAGCAGAGAAAGGGGGCTACATACCAAGATTTCCAACATAAGACATTCTTTTTGAAACAATGTTTGCCATCAGCCCTGACCTCCACTAATAGGGTCTACCATTTCTTATCTGACCATATTGTACCTTTGGATGACACCAGGGCAGCTGAAAAGTCAAGATAATATATTCTAATTATGGGATGTCATGAAACTGAGCAGGAAAATCACTCCATATTTTGTAGCAACAAAGGAAATCTGTTGATAGCAGCAGAGGTGAACCCTATAATCATCCCCACTGGCTGATTGCTGTGCTACGTGTCCTCAGATGCAAAACTAATTATGGCTGCTGCTTTGTTGTCACAGTTAACAAAGGAAAGCGATAAATAGTCTTTGTCTATTTTTAGGTTACAAATGCAACTCCCACCACGCTGACCTGTGGATGCCTTAGTCTGACACCAGGTTTTTAAGTAACAGCTCCCCAGGCAGGCAGTCTTCAGAGTCAGATAGTGAGAGATTTCTTTTATTTGTTTTGTTTTGTTTTGCTTTTTTCTGCTGATTTGAAAGGTATTCATAATATATCCAACTGCAAAACCTTGACCCAGGCCACTTGATGGAAAATCTGACAAATTTCCAAGATGGAAAGTTTGGCTTTCTAAGAAGTCTGCCCGCTCAAATCTCCTTGCATAATGTGCCCACCTGTGATTCCGCTCCTCCAGATCCAAGGTGGCCCAGTGAATCGAGTGCTAGAACTAGAGTCAGTAAGATTTCAGTTCAAATCCAGCCTCAGGTACTTCCTAGGTGTGTGACCCTGGGCAAGTCACTTACCCTTGCCTGCCTCCACAGTAAAATGTGGACAATAACAGCACCTACCTCACAGGATTGTTGTGAAGATCAAATGAGATAATATTTGTAAAGTGCTTAGTCCAGTGCCTGGCACATAGTAGGCATTTAATAAATGCTTATACTCTTCCCTTCCCCTTGCCAACCTCGTTCCAATATCTAGTAGTCAGAAACCCTGCAAGCAACAACGGACCAAACAGCAAGGGTGTATAGTGCATTGGAAAGAGTGCTGTGCTAGAAGTCTAAATACCAAGGTTCTGCTTTCAAGTCTGCCACCAGCTATTTGTGTGACCTTCGGTAGGAGTTTCAAACTCTGAGAATCAGTTTCCTAATCTGTAAAAAAGAAAGGCTTAAATGGCTTCTGGGGTCCCTCACAGCCTGTAAAGTCTGTCATCAGTAACTATCTTTTCTTCTTGCAGAACAGATATCAGGGAACCTTCTGGAAGCCAGTGAGATTTTCACAACATTGGGCCAGATTCTGACAAGTCATCCACGCTGTGCGATGCCCGCTGCACAAGTGCTGGCAGAGCTGGCTAAGAATGGTAAGTGCCTAGTCCCCATGGGATGAAGGGTACCTGAGCCAATCTCCTAAAACAGAATGATCCCTCTGCTGAGCCAAGGGAATGGAGCCACCCACCAGAGTGACACTGAGCAGCTCAGAGGCCGGGGTTTCCTCACTAAGAACACAGCACTGGATGGCTTTTGGGGAAACTGGCCCTTCCTCATAGGCTAATCTAGAGTGAGGGGAAAATGGGCCTTCTGAGACGGCTGCTTATCCTTCCAGTACCAGAAGGGTTAAGAGCAGAGCCAGACTCACAAATGTATTTGCACCCTATGTGACAGCGGCTGTCACATAGTACTTATTAATGCTTATCGATGGAATCTAAATCAATAAATACAACAAGCAGCCTAGCAGGGAAGATAAGATCAGCCTAGAAATAATTAGAATACAAGACAGAATGTGATGAAGCTACTAGGTAGGGCCATGGATAGGGCATTGGGCTTAGAGTTGGAAAGACTTTTCTTTGAATCCTGCCTCAGACACTTAACTTTGGGCATCGCTTAAGCCCTCTTAACCTCAGTATCATCTTTAAAATGAGGATAATAATTAATGATAATAGCACGTACCTCACATGGCTGCTGTGAGGACGAAATGAAATAACATATATAAAGTATTTTAAATTAAAGTATATATAATGCCATTATGTCATGAGGGCCATTGAAATAGGAGTAAAATGCCACAGGGATTCAGAGGAAAGAGGGACTTCTAGCAAAGGGAAGGGGGGAGGGCAAATCAGGAAACACTTCAGAGAGGCAGTAACATTTGAGATGGACTCCGGGAATTGGGTCAGGTTTTCCAATGGTGATGGTGTCAGGAATTCTGGACATGGGGAAGGGCATAAGCAAAGCCATGGAGGTGGTGAAATTTGAGCAACGTTCAGGAAACGATCAGGCTGGAGTGCAGAGTATGTGTAGAGAAGGAATGGAGAGATGTGGCTGAATTAGTGGGTAGGGGATAGATCACAGAGGGCCTCAAACGTCAGCCATTCTGTACTCCATAGTGCCTGGCTCAGCTGGCATAAGTCTATATGGGTTTTACCATTAGCAGAAAAAAAATAGGGACCAAAATGTATAATCAAAGATGGATAATCATCAAACAGTAAGGAAAGTAGGGAAACCTTGGGCAGAGGGAGGTTTTCTCATCTATCACCATTTCCAAGAGCCTCCCCAGAGCTTCTGTCTGCCTTTCTTACCCAGGGTTTCTCTCTGAGAACTGCCAGGTAAATATTCCAAGGCACTCTGGAAATCCTGACCTCTTAGCAATTTCCTAAGAGTAGAACCCAACCTGTGGCCACTGGATACCACTCTGTAGCTTAGCCTTCTAGAGACTTTGCCAGTGTTCTCAGTGGCAGTCATCCATCTGCCTATATAAACTCAAACCATTGGACCCTCTGCCATTTCTACAGCTGGTTTGGGCAAAATTATAATATCAGAGGAATTTCTCTTTCATGTCTTTGGCCTCTCATCTCTCTTGGAATCCTAGAGTTCCCTGTTTTTTCCCTCTTTCTATGGCACCTTCTTCTTCCCTCATTTCCCTCTCCAGCTCAAATCAAGTGACCTCATCAGATTTCCTGCCCCCCACTTCCTAGCAACTAACACCTACTCACCAGAGTGGGTATTTGGGGTGTCAGGAGATTCTGGACAGAATGGCTTCTCAGTGTGTACAGCAAATCAGCATGACTTAGCATCTTTACCCACACTTTGTGGGGAGGGGCCGGGCTGCTATGAGATTTGGAGCTGCTTGTGATATTGGGCAGTCTATCAATATAATTAATAGTGACATAATGCAAAATAACTAAAACCAGTATGTAGACCCACAATGCACACACTACTACTGAAGGCAACCCTATTCTCCTCTTTAATACCCAAGCTATAATTTCTCCACGTATCTTCCTTTATACCCCGTAACCCAAATTCCAGCTCTAACCTTCCTTCACCACCACCTGCCCCACACACACACATACCAGCCTTGGCATTCAGATTTCACCTTAAATTATTATTTGAGCTTCCCTTGCTCAGTGCATTTTAATATGAGCTTCTGGGCTCTACTTTCCCTTCTTCCCACAGTCCATAAAACCCACCAATCCCTAAGGCACTCAGTAACCACACCATTTTATATCCAGCTCCTTTGTTTTCTATGCATTATCCTTAACCTTGCTTTCCTGTGTCTGCAGAGGAGCTAAAGCAGCCCTGCATTGACGCTGGCCTGGTGTCTGCCCTGCTGCCCCATCTGGAAAGCTCTGACCAAGATTTGCTGCTCCATGCTGGGAGGGCCATTGGGCGCATCTGTTATGGAAACAGTAAGTACAAAGTTTGGCAAGGGAAAACTCCTTCCCTCTAAGCTGCTGCTGGGCCTCAATCTCCAGTGCCATGTGGAGAGCTGTCTGCCACTTGGGAGTGAGCTCAGCCCCTGGCAGGTGGCATTTGACAGCAGCCAGACGGATGTCAGACTGGAAGGAGAACAATAGCCTCAGGTCACTTGGGGAATGTGGTCCATTGCATCCAAATCACTGACCTAACTTTGGTTTCCCAAACCTGGCCTACCTTTTAGCAGCTGGTCCTTTGGAAGGAAGAGCTATTTGTGAACATTTCTTCATATTTATACAGCATTTGATATTTACAATGAGCTTTCTCTCATTGCCAACAGAAGGGTGGCTGGCAGTAAGAAATTGCCCTCTGACTTCAGATAAAAATAGAACTATTGAGCAAAATGGGCTGTATTTGTGCACCAGATGATAAATGCAGAGTGTCTGTCCTTGAAGACTGCGTTCCCATGCAGAAAATTCACAATGTTGGAGTTCCATATCCAGAAGGGGCTGAGGAGCTTTTTATTCTTGAATAACATTGGCATCAGAATAAGAGAGGGCTCACGGTTATGGGCCAATTGAAGGAGGTTATAAAAGAGACTGCCTGTGTACCTGTTTATGCCTCTTAAACTAGGTAAACTGGCACACTGATACACTGTGGGTAGAACTGTGGCCTGGTCCAGTCATTCTGGAAAGCAAGTATGGATCTAAGTAGCAAAAGTTGCTTTAGTATGTATACTCTTTGACACAGCAATACCCCCACCAAAGATCAAAGAAATAAGAAAAAGATCCCAAGTGTATAAAAATACAGCAGTTCTTGAATTGGTAAAGAACTAAATACAATAACTCTTTCTCTAGTATCCCTGACAAATGGGCATCCAGCCTCTACTTGAAGAGCTCCGGAGCCCACTACCTCCCAAAGTAGCACATTCCTTTGGGATCATTCTCATTCTTTTTGGTACTTTCCTCCTCACTCATTGAACTTGAAATTTTCATCTTGTTCCTAGTTCTTCCCTGGGGCCAGTCAGAGCAAATCCATTTTTTCTTCCATGTTTAATGGCATTTCAAACACTTGAATCAATCCATCATTCTGTATTCCAAACCCACCACCACTTCCCACACCAATTCTTAACTAGCTAATATACAACAGTATGTCTTCCTTAATATAAGAAGTGCCAAAGATTTTCTATGAAAAAAGTTTTGATCTAAGCCCTTAAAATGTATCAGATGAGGATACTGCTGTTTGACTCTGGTTTTTCCTAATCCTTCTCCTTATTTGAGCACAATGTCTCTTTATCCTCAAAGATCCACATGAACGACCCTCCATGATGCCATTTATAGACACAGAATCAGCTCAAGGACCACCTTCTGCATAAGACCTTTCTTGGTCCATCTCTCCACCCCCAATACCAGTTTTTAGTACCTTCACCCCAATGTTATTTTGTATTTTATTTGTATGTCTTATACATAACTGAATAGATTTGCTGTCTTCCCCATTAGATTATAAGTTCACTGAGGACAGGGTCTGCTTTTGTCTTTACATCCTCAGTGCTTAGTACAGAGTCTGGCACAAAATTACCAATGCTTTATTGATTAATTAGCACTATAATGTGCTAAGGGGCTCACCCTATGTACAAAAGCCATAACCCCTGATGTTTTGAAGACTGATTCCCGAAGAAACCAAACGAGCAACCTAGACTAGAGGATGCCTTTATTATCTTTGCCTATCTCTATCCCATCCTCCTTTCCCTTTTTCCGGAAAAGTGTCAGATGTGAACAGGAACAGAGCTAGGTTCATTTTAAGGAACAAGGAAATCTGTTTGCCCACTTGGTCGACACAAGGCTCCTGATGACAGAGTCTATCTCAGTAACTCTACTGAATCCATTTCAGTGAGTTCCTTAGTTCCCAGAACTCTAAAACAGAGGAATGTTTTTACAACTCAAGGGCTACTACTATGAGAATTCCCATAGAATCACTATAGACAGACTGTTGGGGTATATCAATAGTCAGTCTGTGGTGATTGTAGGCTGACTATGGAGTTCATAGGTAGCATGCAGGCGTGCTCCTTGAGACCAAGAATTGTTTAGTTCTTTGTATTTCTACCTCCAGCTCCTAGAACAATGCCTGGAACATAGTAAGTGCTTAATAAATACTTGATGATCAACTGTCAGCAGAGCCTTGGGGGAGGGAAGACAGGAGTTTTGGCAGAATAGGAATTTCTGGTCCAAATATGAATCATTTTTACAAATTTTTATTTTATAATTGTTCTTCCAGAGGAACTTCAGGAGGAACTAGTCAAGGATGGCGTGATCTCATTGCTGGTGAAGATCCTATCTGACTTCCCAGAAAGTGAACCACTTGTGCGGGTGGACCTGTTGGCCCTGTGTAATTTAGCAGACTTGGGTAAGGTGTGGGGCTCTTCCCACTCTAGGGTCAGAACCAGTCCCTATCCCTCTTTCTTCCATAGGATTTTATGTTTTGATAGTGGGAAGTAATAAGAAACCACTGAGATAACACCGTCAGACCTGTTCTTTAGAAAGATCAATTTGACAGCTGCGTGGAGGATGGATGGGAGTGGGGAGAAATGAGGCAGAAAGACCAATGAGATTACTGTAACAGTCCAAGTGTGATGTGATGAGGGCTTATACCATGGTGGCGGCAGTGTCGGAGGAAAGAAGGGGGCATATTGGATGAATATTAGGGAGGTAGAAATGGAAAGACTTGGCAATTGATTGAATATGGAGGTGGAGAGAGTGAGGAGTCAAGAATACAACTAGGAGCAGCTAGGTGGTGCAGTGAGGAAAGCACCGGCCCTGGAGTCAGGAGGACCTGAGTTCAAATCTGGCCTCAGACACTTGACACACTTACTAGCTCTGTGACCTTGGGCAAGTCACTTAACCCCAATTGCCCTGCCTTCCCTCCTCCAAAAAAAAAGAATGACAACTAAATTACAAGCCTGAGTGACTGGGAAGACACCCAGTACCCTCAACAGTAAGAAAGAAGTTGGGAAGAAGGGAGGGTTTGAGGGAGAAAGATGATGAGTTCAATTTTGGACAAGTGGGTTTAAGATGTCTAAAGGAAATCCAGTTGAAGATGTCCAATAGGCAGTGGGAGATGGGTCAGGAGAGAGGTTGGAGCTGAACAAATAGATTTGAGAATCATATATAGAGAGATGATAATTGAATCCATGGGAGCTAATGAGGTCATTTTGCAAAACAGTACAGAGAGAGAAAAGAGGAGGGCCCCGACAGAGCTTTAAGGATAGGCATGATTAGTAGGAACAATCTGAATGAAGATCCAGCCAAAGAGACTGAAAAGGAACAGTCAGATAGGTAGAAGGAGAACTAGGAGAGATTAACATCATCAAAACCTATACTGAAGTATCAAGAAGAGAGTGATTGACATTGTCTAAGGCTGCAGAGAGGTCAAGAAGGATGATGACTGAGAAAAGGCAATTAGATCTGGGAGTTAAGAGATCATTGATAACTTTGGAGAGAGGGGTTTTCTGCTGAATGATGAGGTTGGAAACCAGTCTCCGGAGACTTAAAACAGTGAGAAGAAAGGAAGTAGACATGTCAGTTTTAGATGGCCTTCCCAGGGAGATTAGCCACAGAAGAGTGGAAAGATATAAGACAATTGGTAGCTGTTGTGGATGAATCAGAAGACGGTTTTTTGAGTATGGGAGAAACATGAATATGTTTGAAGGCAGTAGAGAAGCAGCCAATAGAAAGCGAGAAACAAGATTAATGAGGGAAGTGGGGATAATAGAGAGTGCAATCTGCTGGAAAAGATGGGGTGGAATGTCATCATTTATGCATATTAAAGTGTGCCTTGGAAAGAGAAGGGCCCCCTCTTCATAGGAAATAGGAGTGAAAGAGGAGATAGTTGCAGAAAGCATCTGAGTAGGGTGAGATGAGGAAAGAGAAGAGAAAGCTCTCAGAGAATAGCCTCATTCTTTTCAGTAAAATATTCTAAGCAAAGTTCTGAGCTGAGAGGGTAGGGAGGAGGGGGGACCATAGGAGACTTGAAGAGGAATGAAAAGGTTTGAAAAAGATGCTGTGGTAAGTGGGATGCTGAATTCATTAGAGAGATGTAAAAGGATTGCCTTGCCACAGTGAGGGCCCATTAGAGATTATGTAACATAAATTTGTAATGGATCCACTCAGCTCAATTTCATGATTTTCTTCAGCTTTGTACAGCAGCAAGAGTAGAAACAAAAGCGGAGGTGGGGGTGGCGTGGAGGAAGGGGTGCTAATCCAAGGCTGAGGCTTGGTAGGACAAGATCAGTGATAGGCTAAGGGGGCTTCAAGATACTTGAGAGAAGACAGTGAAGAGTTGAATTGCTTCAAGGAGTCAAGACAGGGATAAGGCTGCAATGTAGCCATTGTAGGGAGTAATGGCCTGGGAGACAACTGAGAGGTTGAGGATAAAGTCATGGTGAGAACAAAGAGCAGGGTCAGGAGTTGCAAGATTAAAGAGAGTGGAATGACAACAGATTGTGATCATACAAAGGAGTATCAGATTTTGAACATGAAAGGGCCTGAAATGGAATGGAATGGCTGCCCAGGGAGGCTACAAAGCTCCCTTATTTCTTGGGCAGTCACTGGCAAAGCAACAAATAGATATAAAAATTCTTCACCCTCTATGATATTCACTACTGGTGGAACCTAATTTCCTTTGTGTTGCATGCTAGTTAATTTATCATGAAACAAGTATCTGGAATATGTGGGCATTAAATTTTTTTGCATTATAGGAAATGGGGAATGTACCTGTGATTTCATGATGTAGGGAATTTCCAAGTAGAAAAACTCACTTTATCAATGTAGGTTTGCACCTTCTCTGCAACTTGTAGTCTTAAAATCTATACTTTGAAACCATACTCTATAGTCTTAGAGATAAGAGCCATGGATAGGGTATTGGATATGGAGTCGGGAAGACAAGTTCAAATCCAGCTTCAGACCTTTGCTGGCTATGTGACCTTGGGCAAGCCATTTACAGTTATCCCTTCTACATCATTACTTTCCCCATCACAGTTTTGATATATGGAGGGATGGCATAAGAAATTAAATGGGAATTTTGGGGGAGTTTTGCAGAAGTCACAGATGACACATGAAGGCCAGCAAATGACACAGAAAAGGTTTAGAAACACTGAAATGTATAAAATATATGCATAGTATTGTATAGTATCAATATATTTTATCTTTTAACACCGCAATAATTTGGACTTCTCTGATATGAAGTAAGGGCCAAAAAATTTTACATGGCTTTTCCAGATTGTGGGGGCATCACGCCCCTAACCCCCACATGTAGAAGGGATAACTGTAATCTCTGCCTCTGTTTCCTCATCTATAAAATGAAGACAATAATAATAGCACAAAACTCCCTGGGTTGTTGTAAGGATAAACCGAGGTAATGTTTCTAAAGCACTTTGCAAACCTATGTTAATGCTACTTATTTTTGTTGTTATAGATCTTCCTAGACCATTGAGAGGTTAAGTGACTTTTCTACAGTTACACAGCCAGAGTGTGTCAGAGGCAGGATTAGAACCCAAATCTTCAAGGCCAGTTCTCTACTATCAGGCCAAGTGCCTCTCTTGTGAATTTATAAAACATAATATTTGAAGTGTCCTTTGTTAGTCTGGCTCTCTGGTGTGGGAAAAGGAGAGATAATCTGGAAATAAACGTTACATCAAAACAAAAGACATAAACAAAATAAGATAAATTCTATGTGTCATTGGCTACTCAGCCCTGTATTATGCTCTAAGCTTCTTTGCATGTTGCCTAATCCTAGTTAGCTCTCTGGAATATATCATAGGGTGCTCTTCAGAAATAGACTTGTGGGCTGGAAGAATCATGGAGCTGACTCAGGAGACCATTTCTGATCTTCTGATGTTGTAGCATTATCAGGATGTGTTTCACATCCATGGTTCCTTGAAAATGTGCCCACTAGTTACAGGACCTCTCAATTTTCTCTCTCCAGAGACAGCTAAGGAGGCCCTCAGCAAGACCAATGCTGCAGAGGAGCTGGTGAGGCAACTAAGGAGGGCTGAAAACCAGGAGAGACTGGAGATCATCACTGAGATCCTACAGCTGCTGGCAGAGAATGGTGAGGCCCAGAGTATCCATGCATGGCCATGGCTGCCTCTATTGCAGAAGGGCTATGGAGACCGGGAATGTAAATGTTTCCAAGGTCATTGGGAAACATCCATGAGAGACGAGTACTGATGAAAGATTAAGATACTATTATATGTATAAGATGCCAAAAAATGCTCTGTTCAAGCAATTGCCTAAGCTTAGCCCACAACTTATATGTTCTTATTTCTTTCATGTTGAACTTTGTATTATCTTAGAGGAGGGCTCCTTAACCTGTCTTGGGGTCATGGACCTAATTAGCAGACTAGGAAAACCTAGGGGCCCCTTCCCAGAATAATATTTTAAATGAATAAAATACATAGGATTAAAAAGAAAACCAAATATATTGAAATACAGTTATCCAAAAAAAATTTTCTTAAGTTCTAATTTGGATTCAGTCAAAGGGCCACACTTGAGGACCTAGAGGGCCACACGTGGACTCGAAATCACAGGTTTCCCACCCCTGAGTCAAGTTATATAAGCATACTAGATTTTAAGGCAGTACTTCTATGAGGAAAGAAAGAAGTGAGGCTGGACTTGGAAGAATGAGGATTCACCCCAAGACAGGAGTTCACAGAATCTCTCCAAACAATCCTCCGGTACTCCACTGGCTTTGTTCCCAATTATCTCCATTATCTGCTACCCAGCCAAGAAGTCCCCTGGAGGCTTGAATCCTCCCAATTATATCTCTTTCCTCTACCCTCTACTCTCTCCCGTCCTCTCCCCCCCAAATAAAACCTTGTATGACCTCTGCAGATTCCCTAAAAGTACAGCTGGTGGAAGCAGATGTTCAGAGTGCCCTCGTGGAGATCCTGCAGAGGGTCCAGGACAGCCCAGAGGTTGAGGCTACAGGAATCCTGAAGACCATCTCAGACCTTGTCATCTCTCTACTCCTGGGAGGTAAAAGGGACGGGGCGAGGTGCAGGCTTACAGAAGGCATAGGAGCCCAGGGTTCCATGCCACACTCTCCCCACCCCCAGCCAGGGAGTTGGGAGAAGCCATCTGCTGATGGCACACATGTCACTTTGTAAACTCTGCTCTTTTTCTGGGTCAGATTCCACTCTTGGGGATCTGCAGATTATTTCTGCCCCTATACGCATTCAGACGCAATAGAGCACATAAGTTTCCCACTGCCAGGTTCTTCTCAGGTTTGACCCAAGCTAGCTGCTTTAGGCAGGGACAGCCTCTGAAAGACACTCCCTCCCTTTCCCCCTCCCATAGTCTTCATACTCAGGGTGGAGCATGAGATTTATTCCTTTGAATTCAATATTTTCAATCTCCATGGTCCATGCCCTTCTCCAGGCTCCTTCCCTCCTTTTAAGTCCTTATATTTCATTGTGAACAAATTTATTAAATCCCTTACTTCCCTAAAAGGAGAGACTGGGGTCTGGGAGAATTCTATGAAAGGCAAAGGAGGAGGAGTGAACAAAAACTTCCATGATTTCATAGTTTTGCCAAAGGGAACCTTGGATAGCTCCAACACCTCCTCGAGCCCTATCTTCCCCGAGCCAGAGGAAAATGAAAATGAGTCTGATAAATATTGCCCTAGGAATGCTTCAGGATTTGCTTTATTCGAACCCAGTGCTATGGGGAGGAGAAAAATTGTTCATTATCCTTAGTTGTTACCTTCCACAAGACTGTTCTAGGATGAGGAACCTACTCAGTTGGATGAGGCCTGGATAAGGTCAACACTGGCCTTGGAACAGACAGAGAAGCAACAACAGCAAACGATAAAACACTTAGGAGCTTGTCTCTACAGCCCCATGGCAAAAAACCTTCCTCCATTTACCTTGCTAAACCATTTAGTTATTATCTACCTACTAAAGCAAAGAATGAGACTTCCAAGGAAAGTGCACAAAAAGTAGTGTGATGCAACCTGACTAATATGGAAATAGGTTTTACATGAGTGCACGTGTATAACCTATATCAGATTGCTTACTGTCTTAGGGAGGGGTGAGTGGAGGGAGGGAGAAAATTTGGAACTCGGAATTTTATTTTAAAAAATGGATTTTAAAAATTGTCTTTACACGTAATTGGAAAAAATCAAATGCTATTTTTAAAAAGTAATGTGATGGAAGGAGCCATGATGATCAAGAGACCTAGATTCTAGTCCTGACTTCATCCACTGATTTACTATGTGACCTTGGGCAAGTCACTTTGTGTCTCTGAGTTTAGGTTTCCTCAACTGTAAAATGGGGAGATTGGACAGGGGTAGACTAAATGATCCCAAGAACCCCTTCAGCACTGACATTCTGACTCTGTAATATCCCTGGTCCATGGCCTCCATTAGGAGGCTTTCATTCCAATTCCCTTTGTTCTGGGAGGAAGAATGCTAATTTCTTAGCTACATAAGATTCACTGTCTCACATCTCAACACAATGGTTTTTCCACATATGCGCTTTCTTTACTGCCTTTGAGAAAAATGATTGTTTCTTTCTATATTTATAACCAATTATTGAATTAAGACTAAAGGGTTTTCTGCTTCCTCATCCAGAAATCAACTGTTGTGGGAAATCTTGGGCAAGACTTACCCAGCCAGGAAGGTTAAATAAGATCTAATCAAAGAATGTAAAGAAATTCTAAGTTTAGGTGAATGGGTGGATTCCTGCTCATTGTATCTACTCAGACAGATCTGGGAAAATGTGGGTTCTCCTTTTCGTCATATGGGTGATAATGAATATTAAGTCGCTTTGACTGGGTGCTCAGTGTTATGTACCCCAAGACACTCATTGGAATAAGCCTACCCTCATTATAATATTCATCCTCTCATTACTCACTAACCAGTCAGAGTTGATTTCCATCCTTAGGTTCACTCCCTTTTCAAAAGACTTTATAAATATCAAAGGTTCGACAGGCTGAGTCTCTGTTCGCTGAGGGGAACAATGAGCCTGTTTTGTTGACTGCTTTCTAGATGTAGTTAATAAAATTGATCAATTTATCCAGAAACTCTGTTTCTCAGAAATTTTCAATTGTCACACCTTCCAGGGTCTCAGTTATCTTAATAACAGTAATAAATTCATCTCGTGATTGTATGGTGCTTTCTACTCCAGAAAGCATCCATGATCTCTTTGGTCTTCTCAACACATCTGTGAGAGGAGAGCAAATATTATTATGCACATTTAACAGATGCAAAAATGGAGACCTAGGAGAGGTAATATAATCCACCCAGGTATTGGTAAGTTTAGGGCAGAAGTAGAACCAATTCCCATATCTCCTGGCTCCCTGGTCACAGTTCTTTCCGTCAGATTAATGTTTCCCAAACACACAGACCTCTAGGCATGTAACAGAGTTTTACCTTATCTAAGGTAAAGCAATCCTTGATGGAGAATTAATATACTTTGTTGGGTCCACAATGTAGTATTGATAACCTTTCTCTGGGTTGTTAAATGAGAGAAAGCAATGGGAATTTGTTTTGTATGACTATATATATATTGTAATGAGCTTTGTTCTGCTTGCCTTCTCAATGTGTTGAGGGAGAGAGAAAGGTGAGGAAGAAAATATGGAACTGAAAATTAAATTAAATTCTAAAAGAAGAAAAAAGTCAGTGAGAAGCAGTAGACAAACTAAGAATCCTGCTGGATAGAGGCAATATTTGAAAAAATATTGAGATATTTTATTCATTGAAATTATCAACAATTTACATAGACATAGTTATTAATCAATTGTTTTAATATTCAATAGTAAGTTTATAATATATCATTTAATATAAATGAAAGGGTGGATTTTTTTAAAGGATGCAAATAGATAAGGAAGTTGAAATACTGGTAAGCAGTTTATAGGTACAGTGATGGTCAAGAGAGAAAAGGCCTAACCCTTGAAATAAACCCCGTGCCTCCTCTCCTTGCCACCCCCCTCTCAGTCTGGGAATTGAGACCATGAGAACCAGGCCCTTACTCAACTCTGGGACCTTCCAGCCTGTGAACAGACACTGCTGGCTGCAGTTCCCACATCTCCTTTTCTCTGTCATCTCTACCCTTTGCAGATGAGTCTATGCAGAAACTGTTTGCTAATGGAACCGGCCTCGTCTACCAGATGATCAGCAGCTGGCTTATGTCCCCGAATATCCAGTTGCAACTGACAGGTGCCCTGGCTGTTGCCAACTTTGCCAGGAATGGTAAGGCTGCCCAAAGACTCCTGACCTGTGGGCTCCAAGGAAAAGAGATCAGAAGCTCATAAACATTTATTGAGGGCCTACTAAGTGTCTGAAACTGTGCTGGTTACTAGGAATACAGATACAAAAATGAGACAACCCTTGCTCTCCTGGAACATACATTCTATTAGAAGAATATATGTTCATAGGTTAGTATACATAAGATATATTTTTAAAAGTAAATAGTGATTGGGGCAGAGTACCAATGACCTCTTGAAGGAAATGGCCCTTGAATTGAGCCTTGGAGTACACTGGGGTTTGCAAGAGGCAGAGGGGAGAAGGAAAAGAATCCCAGGCATGGGGGAGACCCTATTTAAAGGCAATTGAGGCGGACAGAGGTTAAGAAACTTGCCCAGGGTCACACAGTTAGTAAGTTTCTGGGGCCCAGAGCTACACACTGCACCAAATGCCAAACAGAGAAGCTCATATTTAATCCTAGAGGCAAGAGTTAGCCAGTGATGGCTCTTGGGCAGAAAAGTGATGTGGCAGGCCTGCACGTTAAGAATAATTTGGTACCTGTCCCAGAGTAAGGAGTAAAAAATGACAGAGCTGAGAGAGGCCTTAGAAGTCTGACTCAATCTTCCCATTATACAGATGAAGAAACTGGGGCCCAATGTAAGCAGAGGGACGGGGAGAAGGATAGGAGATGAGGATGTAGTTGTAGCATGGTAATTGAGGTAAGAAAACAGCCAGGAATTATGCTCCCTGAAGACAATCCTGGCATCCCTGTGATGAGAATGGAGTGTGTCCAAGGTAAAAGGACTTTGGTTCCTTGTCACGGAACTCTGACAATATCCCCTTACTAAACTATAAGCTTCATGAGGGTAGCGATGTCTTATCCGTTTTTTATACTTCTCCCAGCACTTAGCACTGCATGCTACGTCCAGGAAAAGGGAGAAGCTAATAAATATTTGTTGTGTCTGTTGTGTCTGACAGGGAGGAAGAAATGGAGGTAAATCATCATCTTCTACAAGGGAACATTTCCCAACCCCTCTTAATTCTGGTGCCTCCCCTCTCTTAATCATTTCCTACTTATCCTGTATGTAGCTTGTATATAACATATTTGTTAAAATGTATTTAACATGCATAACATATAACATTTGTTATGACATATTTGTTTGCTTATTGTCTCCCTCATTAGATTGTGAATTCCTTGAGGACAGGCACTGTCTTTTGCCTCTTTTTGCATCCCGAGCCCTTAGCAAAGTACCTGGCACATTCTTAATAATCCTTAATAAATGTTTATTGACTGACTGACTCATATTATCTCCTCTCCTCTTGCAGACAGCAACTGTGTAAAAATGGTACAACTGGGTGTGGTACACGAGCTCCTGGATGTCCTGGAGAAGCACGTGGACAATGGTGATGTGACGGTGCAGCATGCAGCCCTCAGTGCCCTGCGTAACCTCGCCATCCCTGGTAGGGACCCTTCCCCATCCCTCGGTGCTTTCATATACTCAGGCCATTAGAGATAAAACTCAGACATACACCTACACCACATGGAACAGTCAAAGACCAGTAGACTGGGAGTTAAGACTGCAAATCAGAATAAAATCTCTATACATCACCTCCTTTCTAGGGATGTTATGAGAATCAAATGAGATATTAACATCTAGCATTTATATAGGTCTGCAAATCACTTCACAAATGTTCTTCTTGTTGGATCCTTACAACAATTCTGTGAAGGAGATGCTGTTATGACCCCCATTTTACAGATGAGGAAACTGAGGCTAGGAGAGGTGAATCGAATTGTCTAGGGTCACACGACTAATTGGTATCTGAGCCAGGACTTCAGTGTAGGTCTTTCTAGCTCTTAAGTCCTGAGTTCTATCCACATGAAGGTGTTGTAACATCACCATCATCATCATCATCATCACCACCACCACCATCATCATTATCAGAGTTTATTTCAGCCCTGTAACACTTCAGAGCTAAAAATTGATAAAATTTTAGTATATTACTCTCTCCAGGAGTACTTATATTTAACCCAAAGGAATGAATCTCTAATGGAAGAATTTTGAGGCTTCATAGCATCTCTTGCCTTCGCTTCTTTGTCTCCCTTACTCCCTCTGTTTGTCCTCCTTCTTTCACCAGGGTGTACTTCATATCCCACCCATTAAGTGCTTTGGCAAAAGTGGGGGGTGATAGGGAGATATCAGCAAAGTGGTAAAAATCACATCTTTTTTCTGGCTTCAAAGAGTATGTGGTCTTTGGGGAGATGATGGCAAGGAGGCCAAGCCGCATGGAGGCAATTGCCTGATCTAAGATCATAGATTTAAACCTGCAGACATCTTGGGGACTATCTATCCCCATTTTACAGTTGGCCACTGACACCCAAGGAGACAAAGCACCTTGTCCTAGGTCACACTGGGAATGTTAGAGAAAAGATTTGAACTCAGATTCGCTGATTCCAGAATCTGTAACCGTTCTTCCTCCTTCATGCAAAACAACAGATCTCTTGACTTCCAAAGTGAATGCTGAGGGTGAGGATCCCAGTCTTATTATACCACCTGCTCCTGGGCCAGCCTAATGTTTAGGCAGAGAAACTAGCCACCCCCAACTCCCAATGAGGAGACATGAGAGCATAACGTGAAAGCTCAGAAAGCTAATGTAATCTTGGGCTGCCTGAGGGTAGGCACAGCCTCTAGGAACCAGGAGGTGGGTGCCTTTCTTGCTGGAGTCTCCCACAACTAAAGTATGGTGTTCAGTTCCAGACACTATATATTAGCAAGGACATAGGTAAAATGGAAGATATCCCAATCTTGGCCAGATTCCGCACTCAAACCTCCCTCTTTTAAAGTTTCCTTGAGCCTCTTGCCTCAGTTTCCCCATTAACTGAAGGGTTTATGCTCTAAATACTCTTCAGCTCTTTGAATGCATCTGTGGTTATTCATTTACAGTTAACCCTTCCACGTCATTAGGGTTAGGGGCATGGCACCCCCACAATCTGGAAAATCTGTGTAAAATTTTCTGGCCCTTCCTTCGTACCAGAAAAAAAAAGTCTGAATTCTTTTTTCTTTTTCTTTCATGGGGTATCTGACACAGAACCTTATTGTGGAATTTGGGTTAAGTATTTGGCCTTAGGCTCTGTGTCGTCTGCTGGCCTTTGAGTGTCATCTGCTGCTTCCGCAAAACTCTCCCAAAATTCCCATTTAATTTCTTGTTCCAACCCACAGTATACCAAAACCTCGATGGGGAAAGGCACAATGGGGAAGGGATAACTGTAGTTACATACTTCAAATGCCTCAATTACATACCCTATACTGTTAATATAGTCATTTAAGATTTGCATAGCGCTTTCCTCCTAATATTCCTCTGACGTAGGTAGGGCAAATATTAGCATCTCCATTTTAGGAGATTAGAAAACTAAGACTGAGAGTCTGGGTGACTTACCCAAGATCTCAAAGCAAATAAGTATCTAAGGCAGTGTTAGGATGGAGCTCCTCTGCACTCCCAGCCCAGAGCTCTAGTCTAACCTGTAAGCCAAGCTCCCCACCCCACCCCAAGGTGATAGAGGGAGAGTGGGGGAGGGCAAGGAACAAGGATTAATTAAGTGCCCACTACATACCAGGCTAAGTACTTTACAAATATCATGCTATCTGACAGAGTCCTGGAACTATCCTTCCACATTAAGAGGCTACACAAAAGCAGTAGTCATCTCATTTTTGCATAAAGTTCTTTAGATGTTTCCAGAGTGATTCCCCATCCACTGTCTCTTGAGGTCCTCACTGCCAGCCTGTGGGCTGGTTTGGACAGCTGTGATTGAGATAAGAAAGAGCAAGCCTGTCTCCAAAGAGATTAAGCGCCTTCCCCAATACGGAGCAGGCCAGCACTTAGAACCCAGGCTTCCTGGCTCCTAGTGGTCCAGAGCTTCATGCCTCTGTTGGCTGCGGGTGGAGAGGAGTCCCTTGCCCTGAGTGATACAACAAAGGTTCTGAGCTCTTATCCATCTCTCTTCTACCAGTGAAAGCTCTCCAATTTCAACCAACACTATGTTAAGGGGCTCTGGGCTAGCCACTGGAGGAGATACAAATTTTAGGGAAGACACTGTCCTTGCCTTCAAGGAGCTTACAATCTAAAAGGGGTATATGCCTTACTTATGTAGCTATAATTCAAAAGGAGTCTACACAGTAATGCTATGCAAATTCTGAAGCAGGAATGGGTAGATAAGGGAAGATTTCCCAGAGGAAGCAGCAACTGGGCCTTTGAAGAAACTTAGGATTTCAAGAGGCTGACAGGAGGGTGGAGGCAGAGTAAACAGCATGAGCAAAGGCAAGGAGGTCAGGAAATGTCAGGAGTGTGCCCAGGGAAGCAAATACTCAAGCATAGAGTACATGAGAGGTACCACTTGGCAGAAGGCATTGAGTATCCTGAATGTCAGGAGTTTGAACTTCATTCAGTAGGCAGCAGGAAGCCTTTGAAGGCTTTGGAGCCATGGAGAGACATGTTCAGGTGTGCATAGGGGAAAATAAAATGGCAGTGATGTGCATGATGGGCCAGAAAGAGTGAGTGTAGGAGGTGGGGATGGGGAGAATGACTGGCAATAGCAATGTTGGGCAGATGCTCTGAATGAGTACCTGGCAAATGGCCACACACAAGCCTCTAGAGGGCCATGGGTAGGCAGAGAGGATCCTGGGTTCAGAAAACAGCTGAGTACACTGCAAGGAGAGAAAGGTTTCTGTGTTTACATCCCTCCCCGCCACCCCCACAGGCAGGACGCAGAAAGAAGGGCAGAGGAAAAGGAAGGGAGGAAAACAGAAATCTCTCCATTTCCACAAGATGACCAGAAAAAAAAAAAAAACACCTAATTACAGGACATGGAAATTTCAAAAAAGAGGCTGACCAGCACAACAGCTGTGAGTTCCTTAGAAGATCAGGGAGGGAGGGAAGGAGGGGAGGAAAGCTATATCACCCCACCCCACACCCAAGACCGGGGTGCCTTTTTGGGCTTCACCTCAACAACAAACATCAAAAGCAGGCAAAGTATCATCAGGAGGGCCCCTGCTGAGCCCTGGATTCAGCCCTAGGCTTTGAATTTGCCCTGCCTTCCCCACACCCCCACCCCACTTTGAAAGGGGAAGAGATAAAAGCTCCACACAGAAAGAGAGTTGAGCTGAGAATAAAATTAAATCAATTAGATACATTTGGAGGCTGTGCTTTTAATTGATCAAAAAGCCAGCGAGCAGTTCCAGGGCAGCCACCTAGGGATGCTGGGCTACAATGGAGGGAACCAGGTTCCAGCTGTGGTCCCCAAGGACCAAAGAATATAGCAAACAAGATCATTAGCAGTTGGTCTCCTCTTCTCCGTGAGCCCCGGGATCTTAGGAGCCCTAGGAGAGAAATTCTATTTAATGTTGATTCCCCAGGAAAAGAACAAGGGCTAAGACAAAACCGGGGCAGCCGGGCAGGAAACACCTGGGCCCTGGACAATGGGGGCTCTAAAAATGGGACCAGAAAGAGCTCCCTCCCCAGAGGCAGCCAGGCAGCCTCATTCACTGTGTGTGCTTCACTCTATACTGAGCATTAGGGGCCTGGGGAGAGCTGGAAGACAGGCCCTTTGCTCAGAGAATTCATGATGTTGAGAGGGCACACACATGCACAGGAACAGGGAACACTTCCACAGCTCTCCATCCCTGCCACCGACATTCTGTGTGACCTTGGCCAACTCTGTACACCTCTCTGCTGTCTCAGCTTCTTCATCTGTCAAATGAGGGAGATGAAATGTTTGTTTCCTTTTGATCCCAAACATTCTATGAGTGTCTCTGCATCTGGGTGACACAATAGTTAGGGTGAGGGATTTGAGGTCAGGAAGACCCGAGTTCAAATCCTCAAATACTTACTAGTCATGTGGCAAGACTACTGCGTGCCTCAGTTTCCTCATCTGTAAAATGGGGCCGATAATGATAGTATCGACCTCAAAAGGTTGTTATGAAGATCAAACAAGTTAATATATGTAAAGCACTTTGCAAGTTATCCTCCATGCCCAGGATGCTTTCCCTCCTTGCTATAGTTTCTTGGAAACCCTACTTCTTTCTAAGGCTCAAGTACTACCCTCCTACTATAAGAGACCTTTCTAGATCCTTCTAGCTTTTGGCACTCTCTTAATCCCAAAATGCTTTTATATGTGTGTCTATGTGTATGTAGGCCCACTAGGTGGTGCAGTGGATAGAGCGCCAAACTTAGAATCAAAGAGACCCAAGTTCAAATTCAGCCTCAGACACTTCCTAGCTGTATGACCCCGGGCAAATAACTTTGTTTGCTTCAGTTTCCTCACTGTAAAATGAGATAGAGAAGGAAATGGCAAACCACTCAACTATCTTTGCCAAGAAAATTCCAAATACGGTTACAAAGAGTCAGACACGACTGAAACGACTGAACAACAAAAACCAGGTATATTTATTATATTTATACATCTGTGTGTATGTGTGTGTATATATATATATATGTATATATATATATATATACATATATAAATGTGGGGGGGGGCGGTGTATCTGTGCATATGTTGTTTTCCTCCTATAGAACATAAATTCCTTAGGGGCAGGGACCGATTTATTTTCTTTCTTTGTTCTAGTCCAGTGCCTAGCCTAGCACCTTTTTGGTTTTGTTTTTTTTTTAAACTTGTGATTCTATCAGTGAAGAGAGCTCCTTATAATCTCAGATTGTTTGTTGCCTAGGGCACTGAGAATTAAGTTGCCCAGAATCACAGTCAGTACGTGTCTTATTTGGGACTTGAAATCCAGGTCTTTCTGACCTTGAGCTCAGCTTCCTCCCACTATGCCAAGATATGCCTAGCACACTGCTGTTGTTTCATCATTTTTTAGTCATGTCTGACTCTTTGTGGCCCCATATGGGGTTTTCTTGGCAAGGGTATTGGAGTAATTTGCCATTTCCTTCTCCGATGGATGAAGGCAAACAGAGGTTAAGTGACTTGCCCAGGATCAGGTGTTCCTGTCTCCAAGCCCAGTCTCTATCCACTGAGCCACCCAGTTGGCTTGGCACATACTAGAAATTTAATAAAGGTTTCTTAGACTAAGCACTACCCTTCCCCTCCATAGCTGTGCCCAGGTGGGGCCCAACCTAGATGTTATAGCCTGATGCCCTGCAAGCCAAAGTGAACTTCCAATAACTACAGGAATCAGAAAGTCCAGTTTAGAGAGATCTGAAGGAAACAGAGAAGCAGTAAGGAAGTGTTGCAATCTCCCTTCCATTCTCTTTTTCAGTGATCAACAAAGTACAAATGCTGGAAGAAGGTGTGGCCAAGCGTATCCAGATGCTACTGAGGTCCGAGATGCCTCCAGTACAGTTTAAACTCCTGGGCACACTTCGAATGTTGATGGATGGCCAAGGTAGAGAGCAGCTGAATGCCACTGGCTCCTGATCTAGTACAAGGAGGGAAGGGGAGTGTGGCCTCGGCTCCCCTCCATTCCAAAAGACTCATCAAAAAGGATAACAAAACCAATGGGTCAAGTATCCAAGCCTGGGTTGGTTATCCTTTCTGGGAACTTGTACATCCAGAAGGCCACTGCAGGGCTTCTTTTGTTAAGGTTTATGGGGATATGAAAGTATTAATGAAGCACAGGTCTCCAGATGCATTACAACGGTCACTCAGCCTAAGAGGCTCATGGTGTTAATATAGCTACAGCAAGAGATTAAGTATACCTTCAGTACTTAAGGAGAGCCAACCCCTTAGGGGAATTATAAACTGAAGGCATAATACCTTGCCTTAAGTACACCCCCAAATGGCCAATTGGAACATTCCCAGCCAATATCAAAACCAACCACTTCTTAGGAGAGAACCTCACCAAATGCCACCCAAATCTATCTCAAAGTTGGACTCCTCCAACCCCAGCAAGAAACAGTCTCCCCACTTTTAATTGCCTCATGTTTTACTTACTCAAAGCAGCCATTGACCTTAATTAGTTTGGCAGGGGAACGTTAACATTTTCCCTGAACATGTGTCTCGTTACAAGTTCCTGTTAAATTAGTTAATTGTATTATCTAGTGTAAATTCATTAGTCTGGCAGATGAGCAGTGGGTTTGAGTGAGGGAAGTGAGAGGGAAGTAGGGGAGAAAGATGGGCAGAATGAGGAAAAGGCAAGTTCTTTGGCCTCTATTTAATAACAGAAGCATGTATGGGAACATACAGCTTTGGCTTCAACTCCTGACTCTCTTTTGGGCCCAGGGAAATACAGCATGAGCAGAAACTGCCTGCCAAGCTTGAGGATACCAGTAGTCTGGAGTGTGGAAACACCTGGGATATATCCCCAGGGGTGGCTTTTGGCAGGTTCATCCTTGGTGCCCTGAATCACCTATAATTTATAGTCTTTGCTTTGCCAGTGAAAGCTGCTGAAACCCTTGGGCAGGACCCAGCTCTGCTGAACCGGCTAGTGCAGTGGTGTGAGGCCAAGGAGCATGCAGGTGTCCAAGGGGAAGCCAACCGCCTACTAGCTTCACTGCTGAGGCACAGCAAGTCCCAGGTGAGAGGTAACCAGAAAAATGGCAGAATTGGGAAGTGGGGTCAGGAAACCAATCAAAAACTATTCTTCCATTAGTTTTCATGACTTTCTGCCCAAGCTCCAGTTGGATGCTGGCTGGATCCTTCACTTCCCTGAGGACATGTGGGATAGCAGTCCACAGAATTCCAAATTTGGAAAGAATCTCAGCAACCATACTTGGGAAAAGAATCCCCACTACCAGCCACATAACAAATGGCCATTCAACCTCCACTTGAAGACCTTCAATGAGGAAGAACCCACTATCCTCCAAGGCTGGCCATTCCATTTTCAGATAGCTCTAATTGTTAGGAAGTTCCTCCTCCCCACCCTCCAACCCCCTGTATCAAGCTTAAACTTATGTTTTCACAATTTCCACCCATCATGGCTCCTAGGTCTTCACTCTTGGACCAAACAAAACAAATCTAATCCAGAATGGTACCATGGAAAGGGCATTGGTTTTGTAGTCCTATAGGACCTGGCTTCAAAACCTGCCTCTGAAACTTGCTATGTGACTCTGGGTAAATCACTTAATCTCTCTGGCCTCAGTTTCCTCATCTGTAAAGTGGGGCTGTTGCTCTAGATGGCTTTCTAGCTCCAGAGTTCCTTCCAGATATAGAGCCATTACTCTATAATCCCTCCTTCTGATGGCAGCCCTCCAATACATGAAAGCAAACTATCTTGTTCCTCCTGAGTCTTCTCATTTTGACGTTCTCACACATTCCTTCAGCCTATCCTCCAAGTTTCTTCATGTGCAAACTAAGGAGATTTGACTAGATCTCTAGAAACCCTACAATCCCAGCTATAATTAACATAACTATGGTCAAGAAGGCTTCACCCCAAGCCCTTGGGATGGGGAGTTCACCCCTCCTCCAAAGAGCTCCTTTGCCTTCTTCCTTAGTAAACATCATCCCCAAAGTCCAACCAGTAAATCTTCTGAGGCAGCTACCACCCTGAGGGTCCTACTGCTGGAGAGCCCTTCTTCCATGTTCATTTTCTTTCCCAACCCTTGAAGGGACAAGGGCTACACTGATTCTCTCTCCTCCCCACACCCCCCAAAATTTATTTTTCCTTCAGGTAAAAAAATTTCTAGTTGTAGATTTATTCAAACCTCACCTTCCTCTTCAATACCTTCAATACCATATCCTTACCCAGCTCACCTTTTCCACAACACAACTTTTGCTCATTAACCAATGATAAAGCTGAGGATTAGGAGGCGGAGGAGATAGACTCAAAGGATCGTAACTTTGGAACTGGAAGGGACCTTAGAGGTCGTCTAGTCAAAGACCCCTATTTTACAAATAAGGAAACTGAGTCCCAGAGAACCTAAGTGACTTGCCCAGAGTCATTCAACTAGTATCAGAGGCAGGATTCAAATCCAGGTCATTCTGACTCCAAATCTAGCATTCAATCCACTCTACCCAATGGGTTCCATTTTCATACCTACCACCTCCTTACTGGGGGTCTATTTTGTGCCTCAGTTTTCCCCACCTGTAAAACAGTGGCAAAGATTCCATGCCAACCTTTTCTCTCAGGGACATTTCTGGCGATTGATGACACAACTTGGAAGAAAGTTAAACACTAATCATTGTTATACAGGCTGGGTCTGCTCAAGTCAATAGTTAATTAATTATTGCAAAGCATCCTGGAAATACTTGAGGCTAGGGAAATGTTTAATTAAAGCATGCTATCGGCAGGAAGCCACAACTGTCTTTCATTGCAGAGTGCCTTGACTCCTGGGTATATAAATCACTCTGCTTTTGGAAGACGAGCTCAGAGGTTGCTTTTTGTTTTGGTTTGGTTTTTACCATAGACCCTGGGTAGCCCCCATACTTCAAGAGAGCTTCAAAATCCCATACCTAACAATTACTGTGTGACTATGGATAAGTCACTTAATCTCCTTTAACCTCATTTTTCTCATCTGTCAAAGGGGAATAATTGTATTTGCCATAACTACTTCACAAAGTTTTTTTGAGAAGCAAATGATAGTGTACCTTAAAGCCTTTTGCAAACCTTAAAGTACTCTTTAATCATCATTTAATCCAGTGACTCTTAACCATTTTTGTGACATGGACCTCTGGGGAAGCCTAAGAACTCCTCAGAATAACAGTCATTCAATCGACAAACATTTATTAAGCACCTACTGTGTTCTAGGAACTATGCCAAACACTAGGGATACAAAAAGAGGCAAAAGACAATTCCTGCCCTTGAGCTCATCTAACAGGAGAATAATAATATTTTTAAATGAATAAAATAAAATATAGAAGATTCCAAATGAAATCTGTTTTATTGAAATACAACTATCCAAATATTTAAAGAACTGATCCATTGAGCCCCTGATATGTATACACAAACTCTGTGGACCTCAAGCTAAGAAGCCCTGATCTAACAGAACATCTGGGGCCATGCTAATGGAAGCATAGAGAGTACCCATGCCACATCAGGGGCATTGTGTCCAGTTCTGGGTATTACATTTTACAAGGGAAATCTAGAACAGGAGTGGGGAAACTGTGGCTTTTTGACCGAGTCCAAATTTTACAGAATAAATATTTTTATTAAAGGGATTTGTTCTGTGAAGTTTGGATTCAGTCAAAAGGGGACATTTGACCTAGTGGGCCTCACCAGGTTCCCCACCTCTGATCTAGAACATGCCCACTGGAGGATGATAAGACCCTGTCCTCCAAGGAACTTGGCATGTCTATTCCAGAAAAGGGATCCTAGGTTAGGCAGGCAGGGTATGGAGAATGAATACCATCTTCAGACCCTGAAGAATGCCAGGTGGAAGAAGGATTAGCCTTACTATAGGATCCACCACCAGGTGTCCTGACACTTCCGCTCACACCCACAACTGATCAGTGAGACCATGTCCTAGCCTGCTGGACAACCAGTCTCTGCCATCATGACGAGTTCAGTGGCAGCCACATGATTTAACAACAGCCACAGCAGGGATTTTTTTTTTAATTACATGAATATTTTAGCAGACCGGCAAAATGAACAGAATGTGAAACTTGGAATCAGAGACCAGTTTTCAAATCCTGCCTCTGATACTTACTATGTGACCTTGGGTTTGTCATTCAAACTCTGCCTCAGTTTTCTCATCTGTAAATTGGGGGCATTTGGATCAGATGGTTTCTGAGATTCTTTCCAGCTCTAGATCCATAACCCTAAATTGAAGTTGAAAGTCTCTTTCTAGGAGGAAACAAGCGGGAAGGCAGAATAATGGATTTCAAGTCAGAGATCTAGGTGAAGTCAGTCCTGGATCTGCCAGTCATTCACAAAGTCTGTGACTTTGAGCACCCCTCTTCACCTCCCTGGATAGATCTCCATTTTCTCATCTATTTAAAAAAAGTAAAGAATCATCCTAGACCAAGGGTGGGGAACCTGTGGCCTCAAGGCCTCATGTGGCCCTCTAGGTTCTCAAGTGCAGCCCTTTGAATCCAAACTTCACGGAACCAATCCCCGTAATAAAAGGATTTGTTCTGTAAAACTTGGACTCAGTCAAAAGGCCACACCCAAGGACCTAGAAGGTCACGTGTGACCTCAAGGCCGCAGGTTTCCCACTTCTGTTGGTCTCTAAGATTCTGACTCTATGACTACTGTGATCTGAGGAACTAGGACTTGTGGGTAGATGCTACAGGTAAGCAGATTTGGGATCTCTATTAAGAGAACCTTTCAAAGCATTAGTGCTATCCCAACAATAGAACGCCACGACTCCACATAGGTTACATGGTCACTGTCAGGGATGCTATGTAGGGAAGGAGCCTGAACCAGATGCCCTCTGAGGACCCTTTCCAACCCTGAGATTCCACATGGTCCACAGCATATACAGTAGGTATTTTCTCAATTATTGGGTCCACTCCCTCTGTCATTTGCTCCAACCCCACTTCCCCCCATAGAGCCTGCAGATACAGCACATTCTGAGGCAAATATCTCTTTTCCTTTCTCCAACAGGAAGTGGTTAGGGCCATTCAGGAAGCCCAGGGAGTGAAGCACCTCGTTTCCATGACGACCAGTGAGCACGCCATCATGCAGAATGAAGCTCTGATAGCACTGGCCATCGCGTCAGCAATTAACTTAGGTAGTTCATCAATGTGCATGTGGGTTGATAGGTCCCAGCTGTGTCCTGTCAATCATTATGGATGTTTTGAAATAAAAAGCAGGAAAGGATGAGAAATTAACTCAGCCACCCAGGCAAAAACAGCAGAAAGTCCATAGACTCTCAAAGCCCTTTGAATTTTTTTCTCAGAAGCATAGACAAAGTTTACTTAGTCTCTTTATATTCGACTAGCATTTATTAAGCACCTACTGTGTGGCAAACATTATGCTAGGCTTACTTTAGGAATAGCTGTGCCCTCTTGTACCTGAGGTTACTTGATATTCTCCAGAGAAGGCAACATTAGACAGCCCAAGGCAAGGACTTCAGAGGATCATTAGGCATCCCTTCCTCCATCCCCTGACACAGAGTCCTGCCCAAGCCAGACCTGAGATGCCATTCTCACATCTTTTCCCTTAAAGGAAACAGAGCATGGTCAATTAATTGGTCCTCAGCCCGTCTTCTAAGGACGTAGTGGATATAGTGCTAGATGAGTTCAGAGCCTGCCTCTGACACTTATTAGCTGGCTGACTCTGGGCAAGTCACTTAAACTCTCTCAGCCTCAGTCTTCTTGTCTGTAGAATGGGAATAGCAGCACCTACCTCCCAGGGTTGATGTAAGGTTCAACCCATGTAAAGCACTTTGTGAATCTTAACACCCTATATATAATTGTTTTACGCCTGACCATGGTGTGATGGAAGGAGCCCCAAGACTGGGGGTGAGGAGACCTGAGTTCTAGTTCTGGCTCCGACACAGAGCCTCAGTTTCTTTGTCAGTAAATTCTAAGTCCTCTTCTATCTCTAACAATTATGATTCTGAAAAACCATTCTAGGCTTTGGTCCGACCCTGATTCCTTTTATCCCTCTCCACTATGGAAGCACGGTAAAATAGAGAACACTCTGGGTCTGGATTCAAAGGATCTGTGCCACTTGCTCCCTGGGTCACCTTGGACAAATCTTTTCACTGCTCCAGGTTTCAGCTCTATCTGTAAAATGAGGGGATCAGGACAAGCTGACTTCAAGGTGTCTAGATTTAGAAATGGAAGGGATCACTGAGGTTGTTAAGTCCACATGTTCTTTTACAGATGAAACAACCGAGGCAGAAAGAAATTACATGACTTGCCCAAAGTCATAGAGATAGTAAGTAGCAAAGCCAAGATTTGAACCTAAATCATCTGATTCCAGATCACATGCAATTCCACTGTGCCATGCTGGCCCTCATGTTCTTCCAGTTCTAGATCTGTGATCCCAGGGTGCTAAGATGGAAATCTCTGACACCCAATTCTTTGGCCTCTTGTTTTCTGGCTTCCATTAGTTTCTACCCTGGAACCATCTCCTTGAAATGGCTTTCTATTATTTGCAAGAAAACCCATTATATGTCTAGAGAGCAAGGGATAATGGGAGAAGCTTTCCTTTGCATTCCAGGCTTTCCCATAGTATCTCTAGAGGTTGCTAAATCCCCAGAGCCCAGAATTCCAGCCAGCCATAGAATAGAGAAGTATTTCACAGAGAACTTTCACCATGTCACCTCTTTCTCTGCAGAAATCATCAAAGAGGCATTTCAAGAGTCCAAATTGATTCCAAATTTACAGAAGCTCCTTGAGGATGAAATGACAAGCCCAGAGGTGAAGTACAAGTCCCTGGGCCTCTTGTGCAGCCTCCTGGGTTCAGGTAAATAGCTCAACCCCATACCCTTCCCATGACTAGACAAAGAGGAAAAGGCAGATTTCTAGACTCCGGCTATCTGGCAGCCCTGGTAAGGATGCCACGCTTGACCTTGTGAAATGAGTGTAGGACAAACATCCCTAGATAGAAAGTGCTGTTCTGGCTCGGAGTCATTCCTCTGCCCATTCTTCTCACTGGTGCTTAAAAGAAAAAGGCCTTCAGAATGGAAACCAAAAACCTTGCCCCCTTATCCCTTTCCACTGTCTCTTCTCTTTTCTCTCTCCTTTCTGGTTTTGATACTCATTGTTCAGTCTTTACATTGCAAGAGACCTTTTCACTAGAAACTGAGCAGTGCCCACACCTCTATTAGAGAGATACTTACATTCTCCCTTTGCCAATTCTGAAGACAAAAGAATCTAGGTTTCCTCATTTACCTTCCTTTCTGCTCTTTGTCTGCACCCCAACTAAACTGTCCTCCATGCCTCTTTGGGCCATTTGGAAAAGCTGAGGAACCCCACGTTTGTAAACATCTGCTCAATAGTCAAAATTATTTCCCATACCCTCCTCCCTAGCATCCAGCTTTGCTACTAGGAGCAATCACCTGAAGGGCTGGGAGAGAGAGGTTTCTCAGTGTTGAGGTCCAGCTTCTGCCTAATGGGATGAGGCAGGGAAGAGATAAAAACCCAGAATGAACTATTCCAGAGAGGGAGCAAGAAGGAAAAGTCCAGGCTGAACTAGGATATGGGGTAGGAGTGAAAGCAGTCTAGATAGTGAGGAGGAAAAGCCCAATAGAACCGGGTGTTTGGAGATAAAAACCCTACCTAGGCAGACTTTGGTTTACAAGTCTTGGTCCAAACATTCTCTTGGGACTATTCCCTTGGATAGATAATGAAACAATTTGGAACAAAGGAAGGGTAGCACTGACCAGCATTTACCATCAGAAAGGAGATATGGACCAGAGTTTAGTTCAGCGGCACCACCCAAAGGGATACTGGGAATCCACTTTATTGATATACCATTCTTTTAATATCATTAGGTGATTTGAGAAAGCAAATGGAGGAAACCAAAGTCCAAGATACACTGGAGAACCTCTGCAACCACAGCAATGCCAACGTGGTCAAACAGGCCATCACCACCCTCCAGATCCTGAAAAGCAATGCCCAGGACTCCAGTCTCTTTTTCCCCTAGGGGCTGGTGTTCCTACTTCACCATTACCAGCCTTCCTTGGGAGGTTGCTGTTTGCAATACATAAGACACCTACTCTTCTTGCCATCTCTTCCCCACACTTGAGGGGGGAATCCAGAATAACCACATCCCTGGACGCCAAGCACAGCATACTGACATTCTAGGTCGTAATACCCAGGAACATTGTGATTTTCAGGCCAACTTTGGGAATTTTTAGTCACCAGCTTTGTGCAACCCTATCCTCATCTCTGATCCAAGTGGTCCCTCTAGCTGGTACCCTAGAGGAATTTCTCATTCAATGTGATCTATGTTCCCTTTCATGTTCCATCACCAGTCAGGGGCCATTCACCAGCCCCCCTCATGAAAAGTCTTCTGTGAAACAGGCTTGAATCCCTAGAAATTCCAGGGAACAAGTGACAACGAAGGCCCAGTTTACAAAGTAGTCATTAAAGTGGTGCTGAAAGAATGGCCATGGGAGAACTCCTCACCTTAGATTGTCAATCATTCAATGACTATTTGAGTGCCTACATACAAAGCACTGTTGTCCCACAGCGGTGGCAATGTGGCATTGTTATGGCACTTCCTGAGTTAATTTTGCAAACTGCACCAAAGCCTACATTGGCAACCCAAGTCACGGAATCCCAGGTCACTGTTCTCCAGCTCCCTGTCCTCCACTTTCACCAAGTAGGCAAGACATTTTTTGCCAAACCCTAGGAAAATCCAAAAATGATTCGTCTCTGGTATACAATCTCCACCGTTACTTCTGGGCTTGTGGCCACCCCAGCAACTATCCCTCACTTTAGGACCTATTGAACCACAACCCTGCTATTCCCCACAAAGCACTTTAAAAAAATCATTCCTCAGGATTGTTGACTGGTCTTCCAAAGCAAAATCCTACCTAAAAGCATAAGGCCCAATTAAGGCTGGAGACCTACACAAGAAGCCTATGAACTGCCAGCTTCCACTGGATTTAAGTAATCTTAGGAGTAAGATGTCTGCCCTATCATGATGCACTGGAAAGAATGCTGGATTTGTCATCAGAGGGCCTAGGTTCAAATCCCAGCTCTGCCCTTATTATCTGTTTAGTAAGTCACTTAAAGAACTTAAGTCACTTAAAGTTTCCTTTCAGCTCTAAACATGTAATTCTGTGATCCTCCCATCATGCTCTGTGCTCCCAGCAGCAGGAACAAGTGGCCTGTCTTGGTAGCAATAAACCCACTCACAAGGAAAGAGAAAAATTAGATCCATAGGGGGAGACTGAGGACACTGTACTGACAAGGCTTTGAGGGAGGTCTCATGAAACAGATTCACACCCCGAGGAAGATGACACTTACCTCTCAGGTGCAATCACTTCTGTCCATCCACTGGCCCACAATGGGAACGTCACCTGTAGGAATTACCCTCCTGGCAAACTGCCTTCTGGGATCTGTAGGCTCTGAAAACAGTATCTGCTAGTCATAGGCCAAGGGCAGGCATCAGAAACTGGGAGTCACTAAGGAAGTGTGGAGGGGGTCCAGTCGCATCTATATCCTATCCCAGTCACTGTCATTAAGTGCAAATGACCAAGAATTCTTTGCATCTCAACTCCATAATTTGTTCAATGAATAAACTTCAATTCCATAACAAGTTAGCAACTCTCCATTCGTTGGCTTTGTATTTTGCTTTTGTATACCGCTTTAAAAAATAAAAGCCTTTGCAAAGCAATTTCACATCTAATTTTATGTTCAAAAATACCCACTATGAAGTAGGTAGGGCAAACATAATCCATTTCAGAGATGGGATAAGTGAGGCTCAGAGAGACTAAATGAATTGTGACCAAGTCAAGGATGTATAACTCTTGTCTCCTAACTCAGCTTAATGTCCTATTTCTTTAGTACCTTTTGGTTGTGTCTGATTCTTTGTGACCCCATTTGGGTTTTTCTTGGCAAAGATACTGGAATGGTTTGCTATTTCCTTCTCCAGCTCATTTATAGATGAGGAAACTGAGGCAAACAGGGTTAAATGACTTGCCCAAGGTCACACAGCTAATGTGTCTGAGGCCAGAAGATGAGTCTTCCTGACTCCAGGACCAACATTCTATCCACTGTGCCACCTAGCTGCACCTGTCCTTTTTATTAGACCATCTAAAAATGTGAATTGCCATCCTATGTACCTTGTTCTTCTGTTGCCAAAAGAACAGTCATGGCAATCAGTCCTTCCCACAGGGACAAAGAATGATGCTGGGTCTTGACAACCTTGGTGCTCAGTTTCATTGCTCAACTGGTAACACTGATAACTCTTGGGTCATTTCTTCCACTATTTCTATTCAGAAATAAATACGTGGGTAGAATTCTCTCTGCTCCATTTCGTTCATGTGGGAACAGCCTGGTTTTTCATTTTTAACATTCAAAGAAATCTACTCCAACTCTGTAGCTAAAAGGAAAAAAAAATCACTTTAAAGACTCCCTTCAAAAAGCCAGTACCACCTAGGTACTCACCAGCCTTGTGTGATTATATATAAAGTGCTTAACACAGTGCCTGGCACACAGTAGGCCCTTAATAAAGTTTGTTCCTTTTCCTCTATTGGGAGACAATTATGCACAGAACCCCTGCTCTCAAGCAGTTTACCTTCTAACAGAGGAAAACAATTTGCACAGAAGAGCCGTGGCCAAGAAGGAGAACCTTGGTCTGGAAAGCTTTGGGGGTGATGAGTGGTTCACAGGGAAGTAGACTGAAACACCCCTTCCAAGAACAATGGTAAAGTTGATCTGATCGTGGGTTCCAGAACCCAGGGGTGGGGGTAGGTGGGTAAGCATATAGGTACGTAAGTGAGCAGCAAGCCCATTGTTGAGGCTAGTAGGGACTGAAGTGAAGCATGGCTGTAATTGGCCTCTAAGTGAACCAATGGAAGTCACTGATCAGGACAGGGCATGGTTTCTGGTGTCTGTGGCAAAACATTTAAATCTTTCATCAGTAAGGTGGGGATAACAGCACCAACCTCACAGGATTATTCAAAAGAGATTACACACGCGCGCACACACACACACACACAAGCACGCACGTATGTATGCATGCATATGTGTGTACACATACACACATATGCATGTGTGCATATACACACAGTATCATACGTATTACTCTATGAGTGTATATATATACACACCCTTTGCCAACTTTAAAGTGCTATATATAAATGTCAAATTATTTATTACCAACTTCTACTTCCCTCAACTCCATCCTCAGTGAGTTCAGTTCTTGCTTCACAAGTTTTTTTTTACCCCAACCCACCAATATCCTCAGACTTCAATATTCACAATGATTTTTAAAACCCATTGGACTCTTAAGTCAGCTTCAGACTCAACCCCCTTGACCTCCATCATTACTACCTCAACTAGACGTAAGGATTAGACTTCATCATTACCCTGAACAATTCCATTTCCAAAATCTTGAACTCTGAAATTCAGTTCTCTGATCACTATTTCCTATGCTTCCACCTTGTCACAGTGGCTCATTCTCGGAATCTTTTTTTTGTCCTCCATGACCTCTGGACCCTTCATCCCTTACTTAACCATTTTTCACTGGCTCATCATCGTCACCATTCCACCCCCTAAGTATGGGTTATCCCACAAGGTTCTGAACTAGATCTTCTTCTAGACTCCTCGGTGACTTCTAAAAAGCCCATAGGTCCGATTCTCAGACCTACACAAATCAAGCCCAAATCTAGTCCTAACCTATCTCCTGACCTCAAGTTCCACATCAACCCCAGAATCTGAGCTAGCACCTCAAGTTCAACATTATCTAAAACTAAACTTGGTATCTTCCCCATCCCTTACTTGTCTTGGCACCTGCTTCCTCCCAGTCACCTGGGCTTGCACCTTTCAAGTTATTTTATACCCTCCTCTCCCCTGCATAATTCTTTATCCAAATCAGAAACTAAGTCACCACAATTCTAACTTTGAAAAAAAAGAACTCATTTGTCTCCTCTTCACTCATGCTGGTGGTATCCCGGTTCATTCAAGCTTTCATCTGCACCAGTTTCACCTGAACTAGCCAGTCGTCTTTTATGTTTTACCTAACTAGGCTACCTCCATTATATATCCTTTCTCCAAAATATCTTTAGTTTCACTAAGGCACACATCTGAATTTCACTTCTCTGCTCAAAAATCTTCAGTGGTTCTCTATTACCTAACGGGTAAAATGCAAACTTATCCTGGTATGTAAGAACCTGAACAATCTTGCTCCAACCCAGATTAGTTATCCCTTCCACATCATGACTTTTCCCATTGTGGTTTCAATATCACAGGTTGGCACAAGAAATTACTGTAAATGGGAATTTGGGAGTAGTTTTGTGGAAGCCGCAGATGACACAGAAAAATAGCTTAGAAACTCAGAAATGCTTAACCCAAATTTTACAGTAAGATACTGTAAACATCCCATAAAATAAAAAATTCAGACATCTTCTCTGGTACAAATGGAGGGCCAAAAAATTTTACACAGATTTTCCAGATTATGCCCCTAACCCCCACGATGTGGAAGGGATAACTGTCGTCTCCTATTTCTTTTCCCTTTCACATAGTACACACGTCATATCATCCAGACTCCCACTGAGGCAATCCAGTTAAAGGGAATTCATTAGCACAAAACGAAGCCCATTAGGATATTAAGCTTAATGACTCTGCCCTCTGCACTTCCGGTTTCCCTTTTAGGGACAAGTTGGACCATCTACACTTCTTTCACTTGGCAACCCTTCAAATCCTTGAAGATATCCACCACTTCCCCACCATCGGCTGTACCCCAGTAAGTCTTCTTTTCCATCCCCGATTCCTTCAGCTGATCTTCATACATCATGGCTCCAAACACCCTCCTGGTCACCTGTCTCTGACAAAAGTCCATCTGAAATTAATCTGCTGGTTTTACTTATTGCATCCCTCACAGCACCCAGAAAAGCGCTGCAGAGCAGACCTAATCAATGAATGATGTGTTGTCTGTTAATGATAGCGATGATGAAACTAGTGGAAGGAACGCTGGTCTTAGGCGTCAAGAGACTTCGGTTTCAGTCCCAGCTCCAACACTTACTATGTGATGACCTCAGAGTGGGTCATTTACCTGCATCATCTTGGTTTCTCAAATCCGCAGAATAGAAACTCCTCGACAGTAGATGCCGTTTTGTTTTTATCTGTTGTGTCCCATGCACATAGAAGGGCCAACTGATGTTGAATCCATACAACATGATTACTACTTACCCCATCTACCTCAAAGAGCTAGTTAAGATAAGTGTTTTGTAAGCTAAATTGATGAAGAAATAGCCTTCAGGAATCCAGGCCATGCCCATGCTATCATGTGGCCTCAGAGGAATTTAGTGGAGGCATATGCCATACATACCTGTACAAACGTACTGGAACATATATGTGCAAATGAATCATTTACTTGGGAGGACACACCTACTCCAATGATAGTATTCCACAGCTTAGTCGTAACTCATCCTGGCTAATGAGTGACTTGTTTATTTTTTAAAAGCCCAAGTCCACCCTCAAAAGTTGGTTTGTCTACCGCCACAGAAAATAATAAACAAAACATGACATAATGAAATATTTTTAGGCAATGAAGTATCACTGGATTACATGTTATGGTCTGCTAAAGAGACTACTATGAAGGAGATAACACTGATTAGAGTACCAGTTTTATAGTCACACGTGGAGAGGAGGACTCCATATAGAGAATTCCTAGTGTGGAAAACTCTCTCCATCAATGCAGATTGACATTTTAACTTATAATCTTAAAGACTTTCCTGGAAACTTGTGTTGGAGTTGCTCATAGTCAGACAGCTACCCTGTATTAAAATACGAGACAAGACTTGAACCTAGGTATTTCTCTCTCTGTATATATGCCACATATATGTGTCATATGTATGTGTGTATAATGTATGTAATGTGTACATACATGCATAAACTATACAACATACAAATGCACATAAATAATACACGTAGTGTTTACTACACACACACATATGTAATTATACACACCAGTATCACAGTCTCATCATACCTTATAAGTGAAAATTACTTCCCATATTATATATGAGCAGTATCATCAGTATTTGGTCCTAGAACAGTTTAAAATTAGCCAGGTGGGGAAAAAAAACAAATGATACTTATGAACAGGCAGCATTTTAGAAACGGTCATGAAATCATCACCTCTGGAAAATTTGGCTCAGTGATTTTTTTTTATACCTTCTGCCTAGACTTAGCTCCTCAGATTCTTGGCTAACAAGAAGATGATACCCAACTACACTTTAAATCCAGAGAAGACAAGCTCAAGTAGGTGTTGGGTGTCCTTTTCTAAACTAATGGAACTTGACCACGGAACACAAAATGGATTGGACATGAGTACTCTGAGATTCCAGTGACAATGTGTTTGTAAAACTAGGCCACCTGTTGGGAGTCAGGTGGCTCTTTAAATCTCACTGCTGAGCCTGTTACCTAATCTGTAAAACAGGGATGATACCACCTACAGCATTCAAAGTCCATATCTGACATATATTGGATTTTGTTACCCAGGCAACTCTTAAAAGGCTATGCTTCAGAACAACTGACAACTCTCCTTGGTGGAGGTACTTTCTTCATTTAGAATTCCATACGCTGATAAATAAAATCAAATGGATCTAAAAGAAAAAAATATATACGTGTAGTACCTACATCACAAGATTGTTGTGAGACTCAAGTCAGACTAGATCTAAAGTACTTTGCAAAGACCCAATCATAATCAAATGCAAATTACTATCATTTCTTTCAGACATTCATTCAACTGTTCCCCACAGAAAAGAAATCCAGGTGTATTTCAGCATGAGGTCAAATGAGGGAAGGATTGTGGCCCAGACATAGAGCAGTACCGATGATCTCACTCCTCTCAGGCCTTGACAATAACCACATTTTAGTCTGGAAACTATGCCTTTATCCTGGACAACAGTTTTGGAGGATCATGGCCTCCCTTGTGAATGCAGAAATCCTGCCACAAGTTAGCCATGGGTAGGTTGGGACATGAGCAATCTTATTTTAGTTTTGCTCTTCACATAAAAGAGAAATTGAAAATTGTGTTGAGAATCGGGGGGGAAAAAGCAGCCCATGAAATACATCCCAAATTGAGCTACAGGCCATTTGCCTTGGCCATCAATCATTGCTGTCTGGTCCGAATAGCCCCTGATTCCCATGGCAGCCATGTTTATTTACTACTGTGATACTTAACACCACTTGGGAAATAAGAAAAAGTCAACATTTATATAAAGATATAATTCAAAAACAACAACAAGAAACAAGTTTGGCGGTCAAAGAAAGGTATCACACTTCCAAAATCACAGGCATCATTCTTTTCCCTAGTCTACAAACATACAAAACTTAAAAAAAATACCAGCCTACACCATACTAAAACTTACATCATGTTAGGCATGGACATTAAACATAGCGATCCCTGAACAACAAGTGGGGCACCATTATAAGCAGGAATGACTGTTAGTAAATGGCCCAACACAAAACTGACTATGCCCCAATTACGGAGGCCAAGAGAGGGGGGTATTAATTAGTAGAGGAAACAGATTTCATGTAATAAACACACATATCAAGAAACAAAAATAAGCAATGTGAAAGGGACAATGGAGCTTAGGTAAGATGCGATAAAGGTGGACAATACAAGCATTGAAGAGACCCTGCCTCGTTGGGAATCAAAAAAAAGGAGGGGTGGGGGGAAGGTCGGGGAGAGAACGAGGGAAGGAATGTTCTCACGAAGTAGAGCTTCCCAGCAAAAGAGAAAATACTGAATGGCTTCATGAACCCCTAATGAATATATCGGTCAATTATTGTCATTAGCGCTACCTGGTCTCAGAGAACAGGAAGAACAACTTCCCCATGACCTTTTTCTGTAGCAATGAAAATCAACAGGCTGAAAGCATTAGGTCTACTGCCTGTGCCTGGGGGCAAAGGTGAAAGGTTCTCAAGAAAAATTACCCAGCGTCACAGCGGGTATTACTCAAGAGAATTCCCATATGGACTCTTAAAAATAGTCTCAGTCCAGCTCATGTTGTCAGGCTGATAAGGGATGGGGCTAGGAAGTGAACCTGTGATTTCATTGGCTTAGGGAACTCCCAAGTGAGGAAATTCCCTCTACCAATGCAAGTCAGCAACTTCTCTCCAACTTAAGCCTTAAGAGAGTTGCAAGGATCACTGAAGTTAAGTGACACACAAAGACACACAGTCAACATGTGTGAAGACTCTGACCTTGAACTCAAGTCTTCCTGGATACAAGGCTTTTGAGGGTGGGAAGGAGCTCTAAGAAAACCATGAAAGTACTTCTGAGAGAATGTGTTTACCCTGATAAATAAAACTATTTACAAACTTTGAGAAAATGATAAAACATATTAGAGAAAAACCCAACCCACAGACCTCCCCCCAAAATGCCTTTGGAACATAATGCTATTGGAACAAAAGAAGATGGCTTCTGCCCTCAGAAAAGCCTTAGGGAGAACATTCAAGGAGGCTCTACCATTTACAAGCTTCTCTCAGGGGTACAGCAGGCTAAGAAAGTTCTTTTTAACTAAAGTATCTACATTGGCTCAGGGTCACTATGACTTTTGCACAGTTGAAGTTCCATGCTCTCTTTGATTCAGATTCTCTTGGCACCCAGTTAAATTCATCTGTACACACACACACACACATATACACACACAGTTCTAGCTTTCCTTTATTTCTGTCTCTCTCTCCCCCCCCCATTCTCTCTCTCCTCTCTCTCTCTCTCTCTCTCTCTCTCTTCCCCCCACCCCCTCCCATTCTTTCTCTCTCTCTCATTCCCTGGGCTTCCCTTTAGAAAGACAAGATACCCAGGAAGTGATTCAACTTCTTCACAATGGGTGTCACTGAGACAGAATAGAAACATCTCTATGTATTTTTGTCTTCCCAATGCTGGATTTTCTCTATCCAGCAAGGTAAGCACCAGTGAAGCAAAGGAAGAATTCAGATTACAGTAACTGGGAGCCAAGAAAGCTAGGCTCTAAGACAGTGATATCCTGCACACATCGACACTGAGACGACTCTTAAATGTGCCCTTAACTCGGGCTCGCCGAAGTCTCTTAGCTCTTCCCCCTCATGTTTCCTATCACTCTTTGCCACTTATAGGTCAGTTCTTGGCTTCTTGGTCACAATACCCACCACCCTCCCCTGGTCCCGACCACCAATGGAAGGAAGCCCTGGTGGATTTCAGGCCTTCTGAGCTTTGTTTAGTGTCCCTTCTTCCTTCTGCACCAGCACAAAGCAGAAACAGAGTGACTATCCAACCGATGGCCAAAGGAAGACTTAATTTGGAGGGAGGTGGTGGTGGAGAGGCAGCCGAGAGCTCCCAGGCCAGCTTGTGGATTTCTTTCCATATTGATGCGAAGTTAATGACAGTGAAATGGATTCACTTTCACAGCTGGGGTTGGGCTTTTATCTTCAGAAGTGATGGCCAGCCTTCACAGCCTCAATGTCCGAAATCAAGGTCCTGGCCAGGAAGATGCCAAATATCTGAAACCAAAACCAAAGGGCTCATGATTGGTTTGGGGAAAAGGGAAGAAGAGAGCAGGCAGGAGAGGAAGACAAGGCAGCAATGAAGAGTTGGAGGCCTCACTCAAGACAGACTTCTTCCTCCAGGGCCTATGCAAAGAACTGCCAGTAGACAGATGGTAAAATAAATAAATCATATCAACATTCTTGGCTACTCACAGAGCACAAACTATACACCACCCAGAGGAAGTCTGAAGAAAAGACTGAGAAGCCTACATGTCAATCTTAGTTACTTTTCTGCTAAGATACCCAAAAGAAGACAAGCTAAAAAATTATGAATATTCAGAGTCCCACAGCAGATAGAGCCACCTCAATTAGATCTGAAGAATTCTCCCATCTTTTTTTCTACAAGTACCCCTCCACCTAATTTTTTTAATAAATGTTGTTACAAATTTAATAACCAACAACAAAAATAAGCTGCAAAATAAAGGGCAAAACCATACCCCAAATCCCCGGCCCTTAACAAGCAGAACCAAATGAATCAACAAGCAAAGAAAATGTTTTTTGTTTCTGTGTCCCCTCCCAGGTCTACCTCAAGTTCTGCCACCTTTTACTCCATCTTCTTTCCCCTTTCTGCCGCTTTTTAAAGAGTTAACAAGTATGCACATATTTTTGCTTCTATTAATTTGACTCTGAATCACCTCAGACAGATCCTTCCATATTTCTCATGTGTGTTTCATATTTATCATTTTTTACGGCACCATAATATTCTATTATATTAATTCAATGTAATTTATTCAGCCACCCTCCAGCCACTGAAGATTCAGGTTATATCCAATTTTTTATTATCATAAATTAAATAAAACATCTGAGTATTTCTGTCTAGCCGGCCTCTTTTTTTGTCATTATGATTTTGGGGGAGGGGTAAAAGACCCAAAAATGGAATTGCGTGGTCAGCTCTGTAACTCTTTAATTACACCATGCTTTCCATAATCTAATTTCCACTCATCTGCAGTTCCACCTTGGAGCAAATGTGACCTATTTACTCCCATCAATATTTTTGTACAGATAAAATCTGGCTCAAATGAACAGCAACCACTGCCCCGAAGATGGAAAGTTACAAAAATGTAGTATCTAACATAAGAGGTGGTCCAGTCTTCAGAAGCCATGTGTTCTGACGTTGTTGGTGTGTGAAGAATTAGAAATGCTGTTCCCAGTCAAACAGTCCCAGTCCCTCAATGATGTGAAATGATAACCTGATTATACTCATATACCGGATATCTCCTTTAGCACCAGCTAGCAGGACCAACTCCCTTTCCTCTTGCAACTTCCTTCTTCAGTCACCCAGCAACTGTTCTACCAGGTATGCCTACATGTTGGCCTGGAGCTGTGGGCTCAAGGAGTCCAAAGGCTTAGATCCTGGAGCAGTTAGGTGGCACAGAGAACAGGGTGCCAGGTCTGTAGTCAAGAAGAGCTGGGTTGAAATCTGGCCTCAGACACCTTAGTCAATGTGACCTTAGGCAAGTCACTTAATTTCTGTCTGCCTCAGTTTCCTCCTATGCAAAATAGGGATAATAAAAGCACCTACTTCCCAGGGTTGTCATAAGACTCAAATAAGATAATGTCTGTAAAGTACTTAACACAGTGCCCAGCACAGAATAGACACTATAGAGATGCTAACCATCACTATCACCATCATCTTCATCATCATCTCATCATTACTGTTGTTACTGTTGTCGCTGTAATCCTCTAAGTTTTTTTGGCACCTAGTCATACCCCCAAGTACAAGCAGATGCTCAACAAAGCAATGAGAATGAAGTGAATGTCATAAATAGGGTAATTGGTTTACAATCATGTGAGCCACCTCCGAGCCCAGGGCAGAACTTCTGGTGGATACTCTATAGCAGAAATTAAATCCATCACTTCACACCAACCCAAGTAAACCTTAAGTAGATCTAAACTAGGCATCATCCCCAATAATCTTTATCGACTTTTTAATTCCCAAAAATTTTTTCCAACTTGAAAACTACGGAATTATCAGTTGCTGACATAAGCATTTTAGGTCAAAGGTCTTTAACTATTTCAAAAGGATTTTTGAAAAGAGGATGGCTTGAAAGAAGAGAAATTGCTTCAGAAGAAATCAATGACCCCCAGGATCTTTACCTCCAGTTTTGTGGAACAGCCAACGACACCTTGTACTGACCTGTAGTAAGGAGACAGCGATGAAAACACCTGCCACTATGTAAATGTTCCGAGGCAGCCAGGCCTCCAAAGCAGGGATACAGCCTTTGGTAAAGATGGATTCATCCCACTTGTTCTTTGTCTGCATTGGAAACACATACACACAACGAGCATCACTCCTGAGCTGTCACATGTGCATTCTTATTAGGTCTCCTGAAGAAAGGAGCCAGTGTCCATGACAGAGGAGGTTGAGTCACAGAAACCTAGAGCTCTGTATGACCTCCAGAATTCACCTAATCTATTTATTTACATGATCAACTCCTGAAGTTACCTACTGTTTCTAGGAAAAAATATAAATTCCCCTATTAAGTTTTCAGAGCCCTTTACAACCTGACCCCAACTCCCATCTAGGCTCACTGAACATTACTCCTCTTCCCCACATTCTATGAGGCAGGCAAACAGGCTTTCTCACTCTCCCTCACATAAGGCATTTCATCTCTCTTTCTCTACACTTTTACAGTGGCCATCCCTCACATTAGAAACCCCTCCTCACCTGTGCCTCCTGGAATCCCTCTCTTCCTTCATGTACAACCTTCTAAATGAAGCATTTCCTGATCTCTCCAACTGTTAGATGTTAACTACTTTATATTTGTTCTTTTTCTATTTATTCCCTCTGTATACTAATATGTGTACTTGCTGTCTTCTCCATGAGGAGGTAGGATCCTGTTGAGTAGGAACTGTTTCAATTGTTTTATTTGTATCCCTAGCACTTGGCAGGGTACCTGACAAACAGGAGGTGCCAAATAAATGCTTGCCGATTGATTTTATGTGATTCTGAGAGATCCATTCCTCCTGTCTGGTCTTTTGCAGGCAGAGTAGACAACTGACAGCATACTTTTCAACTGACCCCCAAAGTCTCAATTCCGAGAAAGGGGATTCCTAAAAGTGGAGTGATAGCTAGTGGTTGTCTGACCTCTAAGTTCACTGACCTTGAGGGTGAAGGTGTCTTCTGAAATCTTGAGAACTGAGAGAAGATGGAGACAGTGAACTAAGGGATATATTTAAAGACTATCAAATAACTACACATATACACACATGTATATGTGTTTATATACGTGTGTGTACACATTTGTATGCTTCTTCTTGCTGAGTCATTTTTCAGATGTGTCTGACTCTTCATGACTCCATTAGGAGTTTTCTTGGCAAAGATACTGGAGTGGTTTGCCATTTCCTTCTCTAGTTCATTTTACAGACAGGGAAACTGAGGCAAACAGGGTTAAGTGACTTACCCAGGGTCACACAGCTAGTAAATGTCTGAGATCAGATTTGAACTCAGAAAGATGAGTCTTCCTGACTCCAGGTCCAACACTCTAACCACTGTGCCACCTAGCTGCCCTATACACACACACACAGACACACACACTTACTTACTTACATATACTATATGTGGGTATACATTATTACAGTCCAGAAGTATACATATGTAACACACAGGTATATAAATCAGAGTTAATCTCTGTCAGAAGGAAGAATTAATTTTCCAGTCATTTTAAAAGCAGGATCCCATAATTACACTTGTTATTATGAAAGCTGATATTTGTATTTGTGCATCCTTGCCCATAATGTGTCACTTTAATAAAGTTCCCTCAGTTATTCCCACATCATTTACAACTGATATCTTCAGCGAAGCTGCCCAACTAAGTTTCATCATGATAATTCTAGGACCCTTTCCAGCATTAGATGCTATCCTCATAGAATGTAAGATGGAACTAAATTAATTAATCAACACAAGTACCTACTACACCATCTAAGGTATTGCTAGGCACTAGAAATACAAAGACAAAAATGAAACACTCCTTGCCCTTCAGGAGACTGCATTGTCTCAGATTAACAATTGCCTATTGGGAAGTTACATGGATTGTAACATATGCCACAATGTCCCAAAGCAAATGGAATAATATTTATATTGTCTGCACTCCTACGCTTTTCAGTTAACCATTAACTGAGGTACTCGCCCCTAAGTGGCCTGGGATCATATTCACTCTAAGTAGGCCTACTGATTCCACGCTGTTTATTTCCATATGGCTCATCAAAAGTATTAAGAAAGAAATATCAATACCATATTAACAGTCACCAACTATCACCATCAAGAGGTAAGGCAAATTTCTGTCCTAGGTATTTTTTTCTCATGACATACCAGGTGACGAAGCCAGTCTGACACTCCCCCTCAAGGGTCTGAATACCTAAGATAACTGGACCCTCAATTAGTTAATTTAGGGAGCATTTAAGATGAGGAGGCATTGAATGACTCCAACTGCATGTTAACGAGAGCACCCAAACAAAATTACTTTCAACAAGTCTGATACCTTTTCGAAACTATGAATACTTTAAACAGACCCTTTAAAAAACACTCTCTCCATGCTTGAAGTAAGCCTTCTTAAAAATGTGAAAATGGGAGTTTCTGCAACTCCTAAACTCTCCTCCCCTCTCTTTCCCACTAACTTGGCAACAGCTAGTTTTGGGGCCTGTGGTTAATGAAGCTTGAAATTAACATGGATCACCATTTCCTTCTTCCTTTATACCGACCCAGGGGATGGTGCCTGTTAGGTTACTTACTTGTTCTCACTCTGCTCACCCCTACTGGGTTTGGAATCTCACCTCTGCACTCAGCCCTGAGTTTTCCCATTCTAATTTACACGTGTGCTAAATCGGGAAGTTGGACCAAAGGGGATAACCATAAGCGTTAGGGGTTCTCACCATAGTCCTGACATCATATCCACACTGTGTATTCACAACTTTTTGCTGCAAGAGAAATAAGAAAAGATTAGCACCGTGGAAGGCTGGAAGGGAGGCGGGAAGGACAGGAGAAAAGGGGGAAAGAAGTGGCCTTCTGGGAAAAATCACAACCAATAGATTTTGGTAGCAATGGCCCATTGTGTTCACTCATTTCAGTCGTGCTACAAATAATAGTGACGGGCAAAAGCTACATTTAGGAAATTCAGTGCTGAGTGATTTGGGGAGACAGCCTAGGGTAGAGAAAAATGCCCTGTACATGGGCTCGGCTTCCATCTCTACCCCTTACTAGCCAAAGACTGTGGATGAGTCATTCAACTTGTCAGCTTCTTCCTCCTAACCTGTAGGGAGGGAGTAGAGGCATACTTTCACTCCTGTAACTTGCCAAGGGTGTCATAAGCAAAGTGCTTTGGGATATAATAATAAAGACCAGCAGTTAGGGAGTATTTGAAAGGTTGGCAAAGTATATAAGATGCTTTCATTTTATCCTCACAACAACCGTGTGAAGTAGGGGCATGTGATGATCCCTACTTTACAGATAAAGGAACTGGGAGGCCCAGAGAAGCAAGCTTATAGTCACACAGCTAGTAAATGTCAGAAGCGGCATCTGAACTCAGAGCCTCCTGAATCCAAGCTGAGTAGTCTTTATAAATGCATACATGGACGAGTTAATGTTACAATCATTACTATGTTGTTCTAATAGCTCAGGAACAGACTACAAACTGAGGAAATAAAAATTACGATGCTGTCTGTATTGCCTAAAGAAATCACATAACTTCTCTGTAGCTTGTTTTATTCATCTGTAAAATAAGGTAATCATGTACTGTAGATTTAAAGGCAGGGAGACTTTAGTCAGCCACACAAGTTTCTTGAATCCTAACAAGCCTGCACTCACTCAAAGGCTTAACTTGAATAGGGAGTTAAAGAAAGCCAGAGAGAACAAAACAGATTCTTCCGCCAATTACATACTACTCCCTGAATTTCCTGTCTCAGGGATACTGAACTCGGGAGAGAAAGGAAAAAGTAAAGAAGGAAGGAAAGTGTCTGTGGATCAGTAATAAAAACTAACCAATACATTAGAGATTAGATGAGAGTAAGAAGTAAAACCCTAGAGATAGGTGCCTCTGGTCCAGACCATAAAACCAGAGTCGGGAGGAACCTTAAAGATGCCTCTCCCTCGTCTAAACAATTCAGACTACAAAGAACCTTCACAGCCTGTTTCTTATTTTTGTATTTTATTTATCTGAATATATATGCACTATCTCCTCCATTAGACTACAAAATTCCATGAAGAGAGGGGCTACATCAATATGTACATGCATGTATGTGTGTACGTGTATGTGTGGTGTTTTTATGGATGTTCCCATATGCACATGCACGAATGCACTCATGTATATATAGATATACACATGCGTGTAGTCTCACGTGCATGCATAACATAAATATGTATGTCCATTTTATGCTGAGCCAGACTCTTTTCTTCCCTCTTTAATCTTTCCTTTGTCTAGAAGAAGCCTGAGTTCAGTATCCTTGAGACAAATAAATACCCAATCATCCCTCCAGATGGTAGCATCTAATTGGTGGAAGAATCTGCTTTGTTCTTGTTTTCTCCTGCTTCCTTTGACTCCATATTCAAGTCAAGCCTTAGAGTGAGAGCAGGCTTGTTAGGATTCAAGAGACTTGCGGTTGACTTCAGTAGCCACCTGCTTTCAAATCAACAATATATGATCACCTTACTTTACAGATGAATGCATCTAAGGTACAAAGAAGTTATGTGAGTTCTTTAAGTGACTCAGCACAGTAATTCTTACATTCCGAGTTTGCAGGTTGTTAACAGCCCAGTATAACAATGGTATAACAACTGTAATATTAACCCATCTATACATACCTTTATAAAGACTTCTCAAATTGCTTTATAAAGACTATATACATGTATATATTCAAAAATATTTGTCAAATAAACAACCAAACAAACCTTGTCAAAACAATGGTTGAAAGACTGCTAATCTGAGAGAAATCAGCAACCAGATATTGACCTAGGCATCAGCTTTAAAGAGAGAAGCTCCTTGGTTTGGGTATCCAAGATTCAGTCTATAGTGTTCTGTTACCCCATGATTTGCCCATGGGCCGTTCTCTGCTCAGCAGCCCCCTTTCATCAGAAAGCATCTTTCCAAGGTAATCACTTGTTCAGATACTAACAGAGTTTGACCACAGAAAAGTCACAGTCAAAAGAGCCAGATACTTGTGCATGGAAAGAGATGGGAATTGCAGTGATCCCAGCTTTGCAAGAGATGATGGAGAAAATGGGCTACCACTGAGGCAAAATGTAGTAAGGTACAATGTCTGATGCAGTTGCTACATAGGGTCTCGGTGCTTAACTGATTTGATTTTTGTTTTGTTTTGCTTTGCTTTTTAATCTTACAAAAGCTACATTCAATTCTTAGACTGGTATTCCCAGATATGATTATGATATAAAAACAACAGGCATCAATTTTTTTTTAACTTAAAGAAGGACAGAAAACGACCACAACTTACTGCAGGATCTGGTACACAGCAAGAGAACGGGACGCCACATTTCTCTCGGCTATAGCTTTCTCCACTGCAATTAAAGTAAACATTGAGGTCCCAGTCTTCAGGGCCGTAAGCCCCACAGCACTGGTTCTACAGAATAAACAAACAGAAATCATCATCAGCACTGTCATTTAGTGACCAGCACGCCATAATTGACCCAAAGTAGGTCAGATTTCACCTCTATTTGGTACTGCCCCAGATTCCAGAGTTCAGGAACCATTTTTATGACTATATCAATTCAGCATCTCTCTCTTCTGAATCTCCACAGCACACATTGCCGGTTATCACTCACTTGGCTTTTATAACTTATTACTTGGCATTAATTTGCTTTTCATACATGTATACATGCATCCATATATGTAATCTCCCAACTGGACTAAGCTCCATGAAGACAGGAACTGTATCTTGTTGGGTTCTGCATCCCTCCCTCGTAGGCATTTGGCATATATCAAGAATGGATGTCTACTAAATGACTGATACTATATCACCCATTAACAGACCAGACATTAGGATAATTAGAACGTGTTTAACAATGTACCCTAACACTCCCCTCCCTCTCAAAAAGAAAAAAATGACCAGTGGGAGAGAGGGGATAGAGAAGCCATCTTTTAAGGAAAATAGAAGAATGAACACCACCAAAATGTTTCCTTTTGTTTAACCCTAGCACACAAAAGAAATCTTATAGCATATTGTCTACTGGCAAATGAAAGACAGAGACAGAGATGGAGAAACAACTGCAGAGACTCAGATGTGGATGGAAACTGTGTGTCAATTTCCAAAAATGGGACAAAAAGAATGAGAATTTCTCTAACTTTAGGCATCACGACATTACAATCCCATGGCAGAGATGAACAAAATTCAGGAGTTATATTTGAGTTTTATTGGCTCAAATAATACTTAAAACTAAGAAGTCTAATCTTGCTCAGTTAAAGATTTCCTTAGTGTGCTTCCATATTTGTGGTAATCTCTTTTCCATTCCCCTTTGTCTAACACAAAACAGATTATACTCTTTTTTTCAGAATGAAAACAAACAAAAAAGCAGAATGCCTAAGGAAGATAGATTTCTGAAGAGAAAGAGCAGAGAGTTCATCAGGGCCCAGACCCTTAACATGTCCAGGAGCTGGGTCCCCATCCTCATCCCCCACCCCCGATGAGGACAAGATGTGTTTAGTTCTCAGAGATGCTTAGAGCATCCAGGTGCAGAGCAAGGATCAATGGGGGATGAGAAACCAAAGGAACTAGAAGCCTTAGACAGAAGGGTTCTGTTGAGGAGCTCTACATAACATCCTATGGAGGCTAATTCTTCTTGCTCTGACCAGGTTTCCTTCTCAAACAGGAAGGGGAAAAGGCCCTTCAGAGAGATAGGATAAGAATAGCCTCCAACCAAAAGAGGATATCCTGTAGATCCTGATGAATTACAGAAAAGACCAGAGAAAGGGATTCACTCATCTCATCAATATTCCTATAGGGTAGGAAAAGAGTTGGATAGTGCACTTGGAAAATCAGCATTCTCAGCTATTTAGAAGGGAATATAATGAAAACTTCCTGAAACTCCATCCCTAGCCCAGAGGACTGCTTAAGGAGATAAAAGATGCCCCCAGAGTCATCCCAGAGGTTTTCACTGCCCTCAGAAAGGCATAGCCCCAACAGCAATGGTGTATTCACAAGGTTTCTTCCATCAGCCAAAGGGACAATGAATGGGACAGCTTCTCCTTAAAATCAAAGAGAAGGGATTGCATGGAGCTCCTAGGGAGAACATGCTGAAGTTTGTGAGTAACTTTGGTCAATGTTTATGGGAACCTTCCGTAACCACCCTTCTGTCCTCTGGACTTCCTGTTACCTCCTGACCTAATCAAGTGATTCGAGAATTCAGAAAAACAATCTAAGAGAATAAACTCTGTGTCTCTTGAAGCCTCCACAGCATCCCTACCCCACCAAGGCATTTTAAGAGGCATATATGCTTTGATTACTTCAGAAAGACCCACTGATGTTCCCTCTGCCAACTCAGCCCATCATTTCCTCTGTTCCTTGAGAGGACATTTCATGAACTCAACATCCCCCCAAAACCCTCCTCCACTTGCGACTTCCCTCTTACTGTCAGGGTCAGTTAATTACTGTTAAGGGCAACATCATTTTCTCAGTTCCTCAGTCTCACAACCTAGTTATCATCCTCAGTTCCTCACTATCTCTTTCCACCCACCCCACATCCCCACATCCAATCTGTTGCCAAGGCCTCTTGATTTCACCTTTGCACCACCTCTCAAATGTGCCCCCCTCTCTCTACTGCCACTACTCTGAGGCATCCCCTCAGCCCTAAACCCCTACAACAGCCTGCTGGTAGGACTCGAGAACCTCGAGTCTCTCCCTATTCCAACCCAACCTCCATTCAGCCACCACAGTGATATTCCTAAAGCACAGGTCTGATCATAGGCATCCCTCCCCCCAACCTCCCATTCAACAAATTCCAGTGGCTAGCTATTGCCTGCAGGATCAAACACAAAATCCTCTGTCATTCAAAGCCTTTAAAATTTAACCCCCTCTTATCTTTCCAGTCTTCTTACACCCTACTCCACTCCCTCCCCATGTGATGCTGGCTTCCTTGCTATTCTACAAACAAAACACTCCAACTCTCAGATCCACTTTCCCTGGCTATCCTCTATGCCTGGACTGATCTTCCTTCTCACTTCTGCCTATGGCTTCCTTGGTTTCTTTTAATCCCAACCAAAATCCTATCTTCCACAGAAAGCTTTTCCCAACGCTTCTTCATTATATTTCCTATTTCCCCTCCATATAGCTTGCTTCATATACATTTGCTTGCTTATTGTCTCCCTTATTAGAATGTGAGCTCCTTGAACACAGGGACTGTCTTTTGTCTCTTTTTGTACCCTTAGCACTTAAAGCACAGTGCCTGGCACATAGTAGGTGCTTAATAAATATTCACTGACTGACTCATTTGCTTGTTGTCTCCCCCATTTGATTGTGAGCTCCATAAGGACAGAGACAGTCTTTTGCCTCTTTTTGTATCCTTAGCATTTATAGCACAGTGCCTGGCACACAGTAGGTATTTAATAAACATTCACTGACTGATTTGTTTGTTGTCTCCCCCATTTGATTGTATCCTCACTGCTTAGCACAGTGCCTGGCACATAGTAGGTGCTTAATATATGTTTCTTGACTGAGTGACAAGACAAAATTTTCCTCAACTGAAAACCAATCTTATGATAAGGAGGCATTCCAAACTTAGGCTGGTCTTTGGATGTCAGTCATTCAGTGTGTTGTGAGATCCTTTGAGCTTTTGCGACACCTGCTAAAAGACTAGCGCTCTCTAGTAAAAGCTTCAAGAACCCATGCTTCCACCTCTATACCAAGATGAAACATGAGCGTAAGATTCCAGAGTAGGAAAAAAGCAGAGATAAAAGAGTAAAGGGCATGAAGACATCCACCAAAGGACAGAGGGACTTACAGCTTTCTGCAGGGAGTCAATAAGGTTCTGCAGATCGATGTCATCTCGGTAAGACTTGATATTGATCTCGAAGAACTCCCTGAACCTGTCCCTCACCCAGTCCTGGAACAGGAAGGCCAACACAGCAACCGCCAGCTCCAGGAAAAATATCAGCACGATAGCCCCACAGAACTAAGAGGAAAAAGAAAGAGAAGAGCAATAACAGGAAATTGTTACCCAATCCCTCCAGTCCTGAGCCCCTCTGTGAAAACTTTCCCACTCTTCTTAGCCATAAGGGATCTCTTTTCCCTGAACTCCTTAACATTTATCAGTAGGATAGGGACAAGGACTATACCTATGATGTTGGTCTGCAACCATAAGGAAGCCACCAGCGAGGGCTTTCATTCCCTGATGTAGGCTGGCGCCTTCTCTACAGCTTAAGAATCTTACTGAGCTGCCTGGAGCAGTGGTGTCCAGTTTAAATAGAAATGGGAAAACCTCACAAAAGGATCCCTGTTGGCTGCATACTGACTTAGAAAACCATATATTAACATTATCTATGTTCTACTGTATTTTTATTTATTTGGTTAAACATTTCCCAATTACATTTTAATCTGGTTGGGACCCAGCCACAGTCACATCAGGCCTGAGTGTTTGAAACCTCTGGTCTGGAGCACTGAGAGGTTAAGTAGTTTGCCTGGGGTCACACAGTCTTGGACTTCAGTCTTCCTAGCTATGAGGCTGGCTCTCTAGTCACACTATCTCAGGGCCTCATGAAGCACTTATCTATTAAATCCTAAGGATCCATATTTAATCTCCATTAGGGCAAAATCTCTATGAGGACAAGATCCATTTTATAGGACATAATGACAGATTTATTTTTATATTTATTGTTATATAGTATTATATTAACGGGCAGTTAGATAGCACAGTGGCACAGTAGATAGAGTGGCAGGCCTTAAGTCAGGAAGACTCATCTTCCCCAGTTCAAATCTGGCCTCAGACACTTCCTAGCTGTGTGACCCTGGGTAAGTCACTTAACCCTGTTTGCCTCATTTCCTCATCTGTAAAATGAGCTGGAGGTGGAAATGGCAAACCATTCCAGTATCTTTGCCAAGAAGAACTGGACATGACTGAAATGACTGAACAACAATAAAAAAGTATTAATGACATATCAATATATTCATATTATGTAATGTAACATACATGATATCACGTATATCACTGATGTGTTATAATATGCTGCTATGTTTAACAACATATTAATGGTAATATTTATTATCACTAAGTGGGAGGGAGGAACTATTCCAACTCACTCATTTTATAGATAAAGCATTGAGGCTCATAGTCAAACCCAGGTTCTCTTGATCCCAACTCCAGCAGACTGCATGCTGCTTTTGCAGTTCCCAAGACTTCTACTACAGCAGTATTTCACCCTTAGGAAATGTTCCCATGCTTGCTAATTGACTTGCTGAGCTTCTACCTACCGCAAGAGTCACAGGGAAATTACAGATTTGCCCAAAATTGGAAAATGTTAGAGCTGGCAGACCTTTAGAGACCAGCTAGGGTGGAGAGGCGAGAAGCACATAAAACATTCAATGTGTACTATCTAAATTCAGAACAGGGAATACAGAATGATTCGCTAAATATAAGAAATAATACATTGCAAAGCAATGAAACAGGTGTTTTCCCAGCAGATCCTCCTGAATTGTAACTGAAAGCATTTCAAAATGAATTTATCTAAATGTAACACTATTTTCTCAAAACTCCATAAATATTTCTCATTTAATTCTATCTAAAAGTGATGGTTTAGGATGGGTTTTTTTTTTTGCATTAAATATCTAATAGAGGAAAAGGGGAAGGGAGGAAGGGAAGAATGGCACACGGAAATACAGGTAACAGGAGGAAATCACTACATATTGATTTTAACCCTGGGGAATAAGGAGACAGGTGCTGCTGGCTAGCTTCCCCTCCCCACTGGATATCTTCCATATGTCCTAAAGGTGTGGGTGTGCTAAGGGCCGGGAGAGAAGTGGTAAATAGCTCTACTAATTAATTAACCAAGTTAAAGCCTTCAAAAGCAATGTTAATTGGCAGAGTGTGCCTGACTAGTGGGCACTGACTGCTCTAAGCACCTGGCTCCCCAGACTTGACCCCCTTTCCTAGTTTTCAAATGAGCAGGAAAATCTGTTCCCCTCCCTCCTCCAGCATAGTCCCCATCCACTTGGGCCCAAGGTTACTTACAAACTGCAGGAGGCAGATGTTTTCCCTCAAGGCCCCCACACAGCCAGCAAAGCCCAACGTGAACATCACCACCCCCACAATCAGGACCAGCACCACAGGATCCACACCATGGAGACGAGTCACTTTGGTCAAGTCTGAGAGCACCCCCTGAAGACAGCCAAGGAGACAGCAGAGCATTAACCCCAGCACAAAGGCAAGTGAAGAGCATCTACAAAGGAGTTCTACTTAGGAAGAGTACAAATTAAGCTAAATGTACATGGTCCCTGCCTTCAGGGGGCTTATAACCTTTCAAAGGAAATGTCACAGTCGTACTGGGATAATGAAAAAGAAAATCATCACCTTAGGGTGCACCCTCCTCTTTTATGAGCCCTTCTTATTACTCTTATTACTAGTAATTATCATCTAACCTTAACCCACCATCATTTGAATTCAACAATTTAATAAATATTTATTAACTATTCATAATATGCAAGTCTTTATGCTAGGGGCTAAAAAAAAGATGGGGGAAAAAGCAAGCCCCTCCTTCAAGATATGTGTAATCCAATGAGGGGACGTGGGGGAGGCGGGGGAGAGAGATGGGGCACACAGAGAGAGCATGCCCGTAAATAAGTATGATGAATGTAATCTAGAAAAATCTGAAGGAAAAAACAGAGGCTTCCTGTGGAAGGTAATGTATAAACTGGGTCTTGAAAGAAGGCAGGGATTTTTAACAAGTTAGGATGTAGGATGAGTCCATCCTTTCCACACATAGGGCCCAGTATGCACAAATGCAGTATGGGAAGGGATACCAGAACAACTGGCTGTCCCATGGCTGAAGAGGAGACTATGTGAAGTAGAGATACTATGAAATAAGGCTGAAAATATTGTTTGGCAAAAGACTGGAGAAAACTGACAGGTTTTGAGCACCTAGGATATTCATTTAGTAATTATGTGAAACATGGAGTGGAGATAAAGAGGGTACGGAGGCAGAGATGGGGCATAAGTGAGAATAAGGAGAAAGAGAATGATGCCAAAGAGAATGTGTACTATACAAGATTAATCACCTCCTGGCTTGTATTGGTTTTCCCAAAGAAGGCAGGGACTATACTTCCCTTTCTCTCATGTCACCCCCCAAAAGGCTAGATACTCTGAGTATTCAGTAATGATTGAAAAATTAGGAATGTGCATTCCTATACCATCTGAAGACTAAAGATCATTATTAATGGGATTATGGAATTAAAAATATTGTTATCATAACCATTGTCATCATAATTTATAGAACCACAGATATAGGCCTCTTTAAGTTCATAAAATCCAGCACCCTCATTTTACAGATGAAGAAAATGAAGCCCAGAGTGGTTAAGTGATTTTCTCAGGGTCATACAAGTCCTATACTACTCATGAAAAAGGATTCAAACCTGGATCTGACTCTGAATCCAAAGCTCAAACCACTACACACCACACTGCCTCTCAATGACAAACATCCAACCCAACTTAGAGCAGAGAAAGGCTGGCTCCATGTTGCCTTTGATGAAGGAAAAAGCACTTAAAGGGGGGAGGGGAAAAAATGCAATGGACTTAAGGCTTCCTGACTGGTATTTAGCCAGCTCAGCTTAATCCACATGAGAAAGTGAGATCTGATCACTGGCATTTCTTAATAAAGAACAAAAGGAGAAGAAGGAGCATTATTATTACCAGGTAAGGCTTTAGCCTCTTGGCAAATAACATAAATGTTTCCGGTAAATTCAGAAAACACTGAAGCTCTTGACCAACTTCATACAACCCAATTTGTACACACATAGACTAAAGCTGCCACAAGGTGGTGGTACAAGCCCATGCTTTGAACAAGCTTCAACACCACCACTTCCAGTTTAAGAACGTAACCCCGAATGCTGTAACCCGCCGCCCAAAAGGAGACCTACTAAAAAGAGGCTCCCTAAACTCCTAGGTAGTCTTCCTTCCAAGTCCCCATCGATCACTCTAGAGAGCAGGCTTTTTAACACTGCATAATCCCTAAAGGATCTTGTACAAAGATCATGTAATCATGTTAAAGCTAAAATAAACCTTAAAAGATCACCCATCTATTGAATTTAACTTCAGTTTAAAGATTGGAAAATTTGAGGTTCATAAGGACAAAAAGATCATACAGAGAATGGCAGAGCAGGGCTCAGAACTCAGGTTTCCATGATCTTTCCACCACATTGCACCTCATATGGCTGGGCTTTCAGTGCCTAGTCCTGAAAAGCAATTTTAATAAAACTATCATGCTACTAGAACTGGACCCCAAGAAAGATGTTAAGTATGCTCTCTCTGCCTCTGGTACCTGATCATACAAGATCCTGACACTCGGTGGTACAGTTTAATATGCAATTTTCCCTATACCTTTCTGGACAAAGAGCCCTACATGCTGAAGCTTTGATCTCATAGAGATAGCTGATGGTCCAATTTCATTATCAAAGTCACACTCTAATGAGGAACAATATTATCTAGACATTTCAGCAGGGAGGGAGGTGAAGGATAGAAACCAGGAATCAAAAATTTAGGAAAGCAGCATGCCAGAAAAATAATACAAGTTATAACTTAAAACTTGGGTGCAAGGAGGCAGATTTGGGTACAACGTAAGGAGGAATTTTTTTACATATGGAATTATCCCAAAATTGCTTTAGGGAGACAGTGAACTCCTTCGATCACTGGGAAAGTTTAAAGAAACAGCTGGATAGTAATCTACCAGAAATTCTGTGAAGGATATTCCTGCACTGAAAAGGAAGTTGGAAAAGACAAACACCAGTGGCCCTTCTGACTCTTAAGATCTCATGATTCCAAGGCCAAAAAATTTATTTAAAAGTACTGGTTTTGTGTGGGTTTTAATCAATTCAAATTTTTCAACACCAGCACAAATAATGCATGAGGCTATGTTTAAAAAAAATTAAAGAGGAAAAGTCAAGTCTGAACTAGCATTTGTTATAGTCAATAGCAGCCCTGGAAGCCTGCCAAAAGCAGAGACAAAGGCTGCCTTGCTTCACGGCTTGAGGGGTGTAGAGTTTTGGGGAAGGGGGAGTCTGTGGGGGTTGGGAACGACATGTTTGCAGTCTTCAAATATTTAAAGAGCTACAGTATAAGTGTGCTCTTACCTTCTCGCTCCATGCCCAGAGTCCAACAGCAAGAAAAACAACTCCAGCTAACTGGGAGGAAGAAAGAGAGGAGAAAAAAATTAATCAGAGGCCATGGACAAAGGAAGTCCACGTTAGCCGCATTCCTGGTATAATATACAGTCAGCCAGATCAACATAAGAGGCATAGCCACGGTCAGTCAGGTCAACATAACATGCATGAACACGCTAAGGGCAGGCGTGAGTGCCACGGATACATTGTGTTAGTGGGTCTTTAAAAAAGATCTGTCAAACTACTATGTGAACTGAGCTATTTTTCAGCCTCAGAACAAAGAAGCTGTTGTCTCATTGACTTTGACTTTCATGAGGGAATGGGACCATTTTAGGACAAACTCGGAACACTCTCCCAAGCCCTCTAAAATATTCTGGTCCAGATGAAACAGAAAAGATGAACTTTTGGAAGGAGAATTTAGTAAGATTACAGCTCTAGTTCAGCTATCAACCTAATACAAAAGCAGTATATAAGCAATTAATCACAACTGCATCAGATAAAGCCTCATAATCAGAGACCTGTTCTCGGGGAATGGTGCTTAATTAAGTCCCTAAAAGATGGTCAATACATGAGTTTAAGACCTACCTCTGATGGATAACTGGCTCTGTGTAATCACGGACAAGTGAGTCAATCTCAAGGGCCCCCCAGACAACTAATTCTCTAAGGCTATAAATTACCAAAGAATTGGTATCTGAATTCATGGAATCACAGATCCCTGGCATGAAAAAAAAAATGTGTAAGAATTGTGCTTGCCGCTCAAGAAACAAAGACAAAACAAAAAGGGAGCTTATATTCTATCAAAGGGATACAGCAAGTATGAAGAGTCACCTTTGACTATTCCTTCTCCCTCACCTTCCCCATAGTCAATGTTACAAGTCATGTCCATTCCACCTCTTCATCATCTCTCGACTATCAGTCTCTACCCTAACTCAAGCTCTCATCACTTCTCACCTTGGACTAGTAAAATAATTGGTCTTCTCACTTCCAGTCTCTTCTCCCTCCAATCCATTCTCTACACAGCTGTTATACTGATATTCCTAATTCATAGGTCTGACTACATAAACGTCACACACAGAAATCTCCCATGACTCCCTACTGCTTCCAGGGGAAAAAAAAAAACTCCACAACTTACCATTTAAGACTTTCCACAATCTGGGTCCTACTTACTTTATCAGTATTATTTCAAATTATTCTCTACATACTCTCCATTCTAGACAAACTGGCCTCCTAGCTTTTGTACCCATCATTCCATCTTTCACCTCCATAGGTGATCTCCTTTTCATATAGAGCCTGTACTCTCTCACCTCTAATTGTGAATCCGTACATTCCATCAGAGCTGAGAAAGATTCCTGCATAGAGGAGAGGGGCTGAGCTAATTCCTTTTCTCTAGCATTTCCTATCCTGCCTATATATTTTCACATATATATATACACACACACACACACACATATATATACATATATACATGTGTGTGTGTTTATCATCATGTATGTAACAGTGACAGCTGACTATTGGATTATAGTAGTATACAACTTCCAAAGTGTTATGTGTGTATTTTTTCCCCCAACCTTCCTATGAATTACTGAGAACATTATCTCATTTTATAAGTGAGGAAACAGAAATCTAGTGATGTTCCCTCTCTGAATTCCACTCCTAACTTTGGAGACTTCTCTGCTATGTTCCTACAACCTCCTGACCCTTGAAGTTCACTCTACTCCTGGCCTTTTCACACTGGAAGTACACCCTTCCTGTGACTGGCTGGGCCCTCCCAGAACCTCCATTGCAAGCAAATCACCCAGGCAGGTCACATCTCCATTCCTCTCCAGGCCCTACACAGGTCATTCTACATCAGGACTGCAAAACTTGTGACCCCACGAAAGGATTTCCTCTACATACAAAGGATGTTTTCCTCTACATTTTTCACGGGCCCCCCAAAATCCTCTGGCATGCTGCAAGTAAATGGCCTGGGCCACAGACAGATTACGCAGGCCTGTTCTACCTCAAGCTCCCAATCCTCCTCCATGTTCTTTTCAGTTTTCTTTTGTATGCTGTCTCCTCCCTCTCCACTAGAACGTGAGCTCCTCAAGGGCAGGAGCTGTCCTTCTGCAACGGTATTTCCAAAGATTAGCATTTGTGCCTGGCATATAGTAAGCACTTAATAATTCTTTTAATGGTTTGACTTAGGTCAAGCACATAGTCAGAAGTGGAGTATACAAATGTATTGCCCACCATCAAGAGGTTACACACTTTGATGTATTTTTCTTACAATGACAGTGTGATTCCCCCATTCTCCCCGCTCCAACCCATTGGGAAAGCCAGCCTAGGCCAATAAAACAGTCTACGTACAAGTTGAAGAACATAACAAAACTAACTTGACCCGTCCAAGTTAGGACCAAAGTCCAACCAAGCGAGCTAGAACATTAAATATTCATCTGGCTCCTTACTGACAAGCAGGATATGGAAAACTCATCAATAGCCATATGATAATAAGCTGATTAAGTGCCTAATGACCTTGAATTCCAAAATAATGACCCCACAGACAGAATCCGTCACATCTTATTTTATACCCACCCCTAAACAAAGTAAAGACCATACAAATTCCTAATGCAAGCATTCCTAAAACAGGGCTCTGGGGTTTTGTTTTAAAAAAAAAAGTACTGGAATGATCTCAGCACTATGCTAATGACCACCTTCTAAATTTCAGAGACTGAGCTGACATGCAACTTTCTTTTGTCTCCACGACCTGATAATAAATAACAACAAAGCCTTAACTTTCTGAGCGCATTTTCATCTTGGGTCTCCTATTCTTTATTCCTTACAACTCTACTTCTTCCCACTTATGTGACCCTGGGCATTAACGCTACCATACTAGTGCCCTCCCCCTGCTGATTGATTATCTTCAATTTACCCCGTCTATACCCTGTTTGCTCCCATGTTGTCTCCGTCCTTAGATGGGATTGTCTTTTGCCATTGTCTCTGTGTCCTTGGTTCTCAGTGGAGTGCCTTCAAAGCTTGCTGGCTGGATGACTTATCCTTCTGGGTCTCAGTTTCTCCATTTGTAAAATGAAGGGAATGGACTAGATGATCTCTAAGGTCTCCGTCTAGATCTGAGTCCTTATAATCCAGGACCATAATTTTAGAGTTGGAAAAAACCTTAAAGATCATCTACATCGTAAAATGTTTGTGCTGAAGAGGTCACCTAATCAGCCCTTCCAGGGTGCAGAAGAGGTGATTTGTGAAAGGTCTTGAACCTAGTCTAATCTTCCTTAGTTCTAAACTAGTGGAAGGGGGATGGGAGCGGATAATTTCTCCTTTTCCACCTCGCTAGCACTGCCATGGGCTTCGTCACTCTCAGGGCTATTCAGCACTAGAGATATAGAGAAAGTCAAAAACAGTCCCTGCCCTCTGGTGGCTCACAGTCTAATGGAGGAGATGACAACTACTCAAACAAAACAGATGCAGGATGAACTGGAGATAATCAATAGAGGAAAGGAACTAGCATTAAGGGGGATCAAGAAAGGCTTCTTGCAGTTCTTAGGATTCCAGCTTAGCCTAGAAGGAAGCCAGGAGGTAGTGATGAAGAGGGAGAGTATCCCAGGCATGGGACAGCCAGGAAGAATGCCAGGAGTCAGATGGAGCCCATAGTGTGAAGAACAGCAAAGACATCGGTGTCCACCGATCAAAGAATAATCGATGAGAGAATATCTAGCTCGCAGGGTCCTCCAGAGGTTCAACTAAGAGAATGTCAATCATTGATCAACATTGATTATGACCTGGTCAAAGCCAGCATTAAAAAGAAAAATATTTACTGCCCTCAAGGAGCTTACAGTCTAATGGGGGAGGGGGAAAGGCAGGTGACCATACTCAAAAGGAAGCTGGGAGGGAGGTAAGGCGGGGATGGGGTGGGAGAGTAACATCAGAAGGTAAACCAAGCAAAACAACTGATGGAAAATGAAGTTGGTTGGAAAATTCTGAGCCCTCTACAAAGGGAAGCCTTGGAAGGAGTTCATGGCTTGGCCCTCCAGTCGGAAGAATGTGCTTAAAATATGTAAAAGTTATACAGTTTTCTTTCAGACCAGTAGTAACATCCTCTTAGTCTTAGAGAGGGGCCTGGGGATCCTTGGAGGTTAAATGACTTGTCCAAGGTAACCACCCAGGAAGCATCTGGGCAGAACTTCAACTCTAGGTCTTCCTGACCTTATCATTCACATATTCACCCTACTTATCAAAAAGCCACACATCAATTATTGTTATTTTATTACTATTCCTTACAATCAACTCAAAGTTTTGGAAGGGCCGTTTCCTCTTCCTCTGAGTCTCCCCTTTTCCAGGCTTAACATCCCTCATTCCTTCTAAAATTACTTAATGTTTGGATTCATTAATGCTGTAGCCTGGGGAGCACCTCAAAAACAATCCAATATGTACAAATTTGAACTCTTAAATAATTTGAAAGGAGGGTGTATTAGTACCACCAAGTAATCCATCAGATCCATTAGACAGTGAGTTCCCACTAAAATGACATTGTGGTAACTATATTAAATATCTTGAGCCAACGAACAGGCAACGAATTACATCTCCCCTCACACACAGAACAGGGATGAGGAACACTGTCGGATTTCTGTCACTTTACTGGTGTTAGAAACATCCTTACATTGTCTAGGAATAAACAATGCTTGTCGGGTGAAGCGAGGAACGTTTTAATTATATTTTACATTTATTCGGTCTGAATGAATGGGTACATCCCCTTTTAGAGAGTACTGAAGACCATAAGGACTCGGATGGACACCAGTCCTTTTATTGACCCCCACTTCGAATCTCCCGCCAGGCTCTTCATTGGCCAGATGCAACTCCCTGACTGCCTACATCATGCCCTCCTCAAATGGTTCATTTAAGCATGCGGACAAGCCTCTAACATCTCACCCGACCAGGGGCCTGGTCTCTGCTAGATGAGAGCTCTGATTAGTACTAGTTCTAATCAAGTCACCTGACTTACATTCTGCTAAAGCTGGGGTGGGGGGGGGGGAAGGATACTTTCAAATCTGTGGAAACAAAACTGCTCCCCCCATTTCTTACACTGGCTATTTGTCCTAAATAGTATTTATTTGTTACAGAGGCAGCTAGGTGACTCAGTGGTTAGAGGGCCAAGCCTGGAGCCAGGAAGACCAGAAATCCTGCTTCCTATATTTATTAGTTGCGTGACCCTGGGCAAGTCATTTAACCTGCTTGCCTCGGTTTCCTAATCTATAAAATGGGAGTACCTCTCAGGGTTGTTGTGAAAACAAAAAAAGGTAATAATTATAAAGCACTTAGCACAGTGTCTGCCCCTATGGTACGTGCTCTATGTTACTTATTACTGTAATTATTATCATTATTATAACAAGGGAAGTTTCAAATGGGGGGGATGGAAAAGATTAAAGGTTGTATCTGGAAATGACAAACATAAAAACAAAAGGCATTGAAGTACTTAATTTTTCAGAACTACTGTGTGAAGGAGGCACTTCGTTCTGTTTTAATTAACATTTTCATTTGTTCCTTTCTTCTGGCTCATATAAATGAGAGCTCAGAGGGAATGAAGCATACTTGCCTTGCTCCATAAAAGCATATTTCACATCCTTTGCCCCTTCCTTTTTAGTTTTATTCTGCTGACAACTTTTTTAGACCATCAAAGATCTAGGCCAAAACATTCTTTGCCTAGTTGTGTGGTCCTCCTCTCCCAAGTTTCTCTTTGGATGATCAGAGCCTAAGAAATAGTATAGATTTTCGAATTTAGAGACTGGGGGAAGAGGGGTTGGCAGTGGATAGAGACTTATCTTCCTGAGCTCAAATCTGGCTGGAGACCCTTACTAACTGAGTGACCCTGGGCAAGTCACTTAACCCTGTTTGCTTCAGTTTCCTCATCTGTAAAATGAGCTGGAGAAGGAAATGGCAAACCACCCCAGCATCTTTGCCAAGAAGACCCCAAATGGGGTCACAAAGAGTAGAACACAACTGAAAAACTACTAAACAAAATATTTTTTATTCTTAATTTAATGAACACCCTCAAATAGCACAAAGTAGAACTAAAAAATAGGATTATGTGAAATCATTAATTTCTATTGTGCACATCTTGCTTTCTTTTAAAATATATGATAAATTCAATACAATACTTTCCCAGCTGTCCTGCTTCTCTTGTTTCCTTCTGTTTTACATGGTTGTTGTGTTTTTTAACACTCTTTCTTTTTTTTATTCCCGGCAAATTTATCAATAGCACACCACAAATGAAAAAAAAAAAAGAGAAACACAACCTTTATAACAAATAACAACAGCCAGTGAAATAAATCCACACATTCACTACTGTTTCCAAACTCCATTTTATTTTTAGGGCAGATTCAAACGGTGGACAACAAGGTGAGCGTTTATGGGGACTGGTCAAGGACTGGACTCCGATACCGCTCGTTCATTCTCTGTCAACTCTGCCATGGATACTCTGTGGTAAATGTCCCATGGGCAGTGCTAGTGACTAGGGGTAAACAAGATGAGAAACTGCTCAGGGCACAGCAGCCTGCCCAGAACAAGGACCATTGTAGGTTGGTTTTTATAAATGCACATTTTTTTACTAACAGAAAATTCTTTTTAAGCACAAGTGGGCATAGTACAATGGGAAGTCTGCTGAGTTTGGATCTGGGCTCAAATTCCACTTATTCCGCTATGTGATATTGGGCATACTCATTAACCATTGCGCCTCACTTTCCCCTTCTATAAAATAGGAGGGTTGGACTCAATGGTCTCTAAGATCTCTTTGTTGAAGCATTATTTTTTTTTAAAGCAATCTTATTTGTAAAACTGAAAATATTATGAAACATTTTCTCTTGCCTAATAGAGAACTCTTTTTCCTTACTTCCCAGTCTGAAGGTTAGGGTAGGTCAGGACAAAGAAAAAAGACCTTTTATTAGGCAAATGGATGAGTACCTCTAACCTGGATAATACTGAGGTCTTGGCCTCCCCCTGCCCACCCTCCACCCTGCAGCTGGAGTTTGCTGGATATTGACCCATCTAAAGGCAATCTCCTTTCCCCATCCCCAGAAGAGATTAGAGTCTACCAGAGCCGTCTTCCCACTCAATAAGAGGTACCTCTTCTATTCAATTTAGACTCTCCAAATAGAACTATGGGAAGAACCTCATTGATTACTCTAGGGGCATGATCAGGAATGAAGGGGATAAAGACATGTGTGCTCTGTATATGCCAATTATTGGATTCCTATAAATCAGCCAGGTGGTACAGTGAGTGGATAAAGTACTGGGCCTGGAGTCAAGATCTGAGTTCAAATAGGACCTCAGAGGCTAGCTGTGTTACCTTGGGTAACTCACTTAACCTCAACTGTAAAATGAGAATGGTAATAGCACCAACCTCACAAGGCTGTAGAGGACCAAGTGACATAGTTTTTGTAAAGCCCTTAGTCCAGTGCCTGAAACATAACAGGCACTAAATAAATGATGGTTGTTTATTATTATCATAAAGGTTGCCTAAAATTGTGTTGAAGCAGAGACATGTCAAGAGGACATGGGAAAACTCATTTTGGACACCTCTAAGTCAGAAGTGACTTGAAATCAGATTACTCTTAAATTAAATTGTCAATCAATCAATAAACATTTATTGTGCACCTACTCTGTGCCAGGCACTATGCAAAGTCCTGAAGATACAAAATGAGGCAAAAGACAGTCCCTGCCCTCAAGGAGTTTACAATTTAATGGGAGGAGACCACAAGCAAACAAATATGTACAAACAAGCTATACACATGATAAGTGGGGGATAACTAAGTGCCTATCAAGGAATAAGGTGTGAGACTGGCCTGTTTCTGTCAGAGGGTGTCTAAGTGCAGAGTACAATAGTAATAGTTTCTCTTCGACAACTTCTTGCTCCAAATCTATGTACTCTGTGACAGGTCAAATGGTGAACGTAACAACAAAGGTTCAAAGCCTCCCATGAAGATCCCAGCAAGTCCAACTTACAAACTTTGACTTAACTGGGACTGGATTCAGACCCCTTGTTGCTGGTTCCTGCAGCAGGACACATTTCTCTGCCCTACCTCCCCCTACCTCTGTACCCCCCTCAACACATTTAACAGGTTTACTGCAACCCTAAGGCAAAGTTTTATCTGGGTCAGTTAGACTTTTTCAAACTGCATTTAGTTGATCAAGTCTGGTCCCAAAGAAGAAATACCATAAAGAACTCTTTGGAGAGGTGGAGGGACCAGGGGCATTTAATACTGCATATACATATTCAGTATGTTGGTTAGTTTTGCTAATTTTCCCTTTATTCTTTATTATAAAGGAAGACTATTGATTGGGGAGGGGATGAGAAGAGAGAATATAGGTGATAGAAAAACAAAAGATATCAATGATAACATTAAAAACAAGAAAAAATAGTTTTTAAAAAAAGAACGTATTTAACAGCAGCAGCAGCGGTGGCACCCACTTATTATCACAGCCGTATGAAGTAGGCATTATCCTTACTATTAGAGCTTATCATTATCATTACCTTTATTTCACAAGTGGGGAAACCAAGACTCAGAAAGGTGGTGATTTGCCCAAATGCTGAATGTCAGACCCAGAACTCAAACCCAGGTCTCGACTCCAAGTTCAGTGGTCCCTCCATTATGTCAGGCAGTACTGCCAAGCAAAAAGTGATTAGGGCTTCTTGGAAAGGGAATGGCCATAGACTGCCCTATAATTCCACTCACCACTTTTGTTACTCTGCAGACCAAAACTCCCTCCACTGGAGTCAATACTCCCTCAATATCAGGTTTGCTGTTGTTTAGTTGTTTTTCAGTGGTGTCAGACTCTTTGTGACCCCTTTTGGGGCTCTCTTGGCAGAGATACTGGAGTGGTTTGCCATTTCCTTCTCCAGCTCATTGACAGATAAGGAAACTGAGGCAAACAGGGTTAAGTGACTTGCCCAGGGTCACACAGCTAGGAAGTTTTTGAGACCAGATTTGAACTCAGGAAGATGAGTCTTCATGACTCCAGGCCTGGTTCTATCTACTACACCACCTAGCAGCACTGTCAGGTTTCTCCCATTTAAATGTTATCTCCTCAAAGCCAGGCCCATTTCACTTTTGTATCTGTATCCCCAGCAACTAGCAAAGTGCTTGGCACATAATTATCACTTAACAAATCCTTTTCATTCCTTTGTAATTTCATTCCAGATTCTGGTATCAGTCTCCCTATCTGGCTCTACAAAAAGGGAGAATTTCAGCTGTAGCCTCTGCTCCAGGGCAATCTGAGCTATCCCACTGAGCTCTCATAATTTTCCACCAGAGGTATTCTAGTAGAAACTGGAGGCCCACCACGGAGGGTTGCAGCCAGGCAGGGATGCCAGAAAAGGGATTCGGCGCTGCCTTGGGCAAGTCACAATCTCCCTGGCCTCAATTTCCTGTAAAATCAGTGGTTCGGACTAGATGGCTTCTGAGTTCCCTTACAGGTTGAGAGGGTCTATGTATGGTTCTATAAAGCTGAACTCCTTAGGATCACAGATCCTAAAGCTACAAGAGCTTTAAAGAGCCTGTCACTTTACAAAAGTGGAAACTGAAGAAACTTCCCTAGCAACTGGCCCTTCATTACACAGGTAGCAAGAGAAAGACTGGGCAGTGAGCTCAGGTCCTTTAGCTTCTCCAACTCCAGCCCTACCCCCCCCCCCCACCGCCCCTCATTTTCCTCAGGTCTTTTTGATGTTCAGGTTCTGAGATACAGTACTTACTAAATCAGATGACCCTGCAATCAAACCTCCAGTCCACCATATGCTTTCTGTTGTTGTTTTTTAAAGTAGGGATAATAACCAAGCTACTGATGTCAAAGGGAGCTTGTCTCACTTTGATTTGGCAGACCTTAATTGAGTCTAACAATCCAATTAACTGTCTACCAAAAAAAAAAAACAAACCCAACATTCAGGCACTTTTTTAAAAGTCCTAAGGGGCCCTTCCTTACTTATCAGGTTCAAAGTAAAATGCTGGCAACAAGTTAAATATGTTTTTTTGGCTCTCTATCCTCAAGTAACCTCAGGACTGTGCCAAACACCCCACATTCGTTCATTCAGCTAACACTGGAGAGCCTGCTCCTGCAGCAGGTGGGCCTCCATAACTGCAAACAAAGACAAGACACAGATGCCGTCCCTCGATGAGCTTTAGAAAGCCACAGTGAACTCTGGGAGTGAGAGCAAGACACTATTATGGACCATTTCCAAGGACATGTTGCTTTTGATCCAGGGTTTCAAAGCAAGGCGAAATCACAAAGAAGTTCAGTCCGATTCAACAAATACTTATTGGGATCCAGGGGAACAAAGGCACCGGGCTAAAGTTTTCAATGCCACCAGAATTTTCCTCTCCAAACACACAGAGATGTATACCACACAAAGTCAGGGAGAGGCCTCAGGAAGAGTGGGCTGGGTGGAATTCTGGGTCCAACAAGATAGGCCAGCAGAATCCTCTGAGCTACACCTGATAACTGATAACACCCAGGCCTCGCCCAGGAATCTTGCTTTGTCAAGGTTTTCTAAAGGATTGAAAGTGAGTTGGTGCTATCAAGGTGCAAGGTCAGCCCACTTTTCAAGCACCAACTATTCTAGCCCCCTTCAATTTACCCGTGTTCATTCTAGCAATGAATGGAGGGAAAGGCGGGGAGAATAAGAGAGTGAGGAAGGAGACACAGGCACACCAGCATTGAGAATTCAAATTTAGAATTTCTGTCCATTAATACAGACTCATCTAGAGTATAAAGTATGAGAGTGTTGCTATCTTGGTAATGCAACCATGAACTACATTAAAAGAAAGAAAAAGGGAGGTTATACTCCACCAATAATTGGCCATACTCAATCTGAATATATATGGACATAAATATCATGTCATATTTAGTTCTGGATGTCACAATTTAAGTAAGACCACATTGACAGGGTGGAAAATGGTAGCCAGGATAATGATGGAATCTGAAGCCATACAGAAGAGGTGTAGCTGGAGGACCATGGGCTACAGACAAAGGAGTTCCTAAGACCCCTCTCTCAACTCCTTGAGGAGGTTGGGGTCCTTAGAGGTGAAATATCGTATTTAATATTTTTCAATGTATTGTTTGGATTTACTGATTTTTTTCTTATTTTTCTTTAATAATAAATCAATAAACATTTATTGAATACCTATTACACACCAGGGCAAAAGGCAGTCCCTGGCCTCGACATGATTACAATCTAATAAAAATGTCTTTATTGAGATGGCTCTCTGGAAGGGGTTAAGGAAGGGAGAAATTTAGATGATATAAAAACTAAAGGTATCAATAGAATTTATTTTTTTTTAATTCCATGCGCTATTTGTTTAATACACAGCAAGAAAGTTGGAGGGTGGGTGGGAGGATGGGAGAGAAGGAAGAGCAGAGAAAAGGCACAGAAATGAGAGGTGACCAGATATCTGAAGAGTTCTATGTGGAAAAAGGATTAGGTTTGTTATTTCTTAGCCCCAAAGAGCAGAACTAGGATTAATGGGTAAATTTACAGAGACAGATTTAAGCTCACTGATAAGGAAGAATTTCTGAAAAATTAGATATCCAAAGTGGAACAGGCTGCCTTGGAAGGGAGTGACTTTCCCATCTCTGAAGGTCAGCCATCAAGTAAAGATTAGACATCCAATTATCCAGCATGTGGTGAGGTGCCCTGCACAGAGGAAATACTTAATAAATGATTCCTGGCCAGGGAAAGGCTGATAACAAACTGAGCCCTCCCACTTATGAGAGGCCATAAGTCTATGATTGTCAGCTAGGTGGGGTGAAGTTATACCCTAATAGCCCTGGTCTTGGGAATCAGGAAGAGCTGAGTTCAAATTCAACCTCAGACACTTAGCTATGTGCCCCTGGTCAGGTCACTTAATTTCCATCAGCATCAGCCTCCTAGTCTGCAAAATTGAAGTTAATAATAGCTCCTCCTCACAGGATTATTGTGAGGATCATATGAGATAACATTTGTAAAAGCTTAAAGCATTATTATATAAATGCTAGCCAGCTCTTCAGAGTTCACAGTCATCATAAGATGGAATCTAGCAGGTTCTGACCAAACCTAGAAATATCAAGTCCATGATTAATCACTCTCGGAAGGCACTCAAATATTTGCTGGAAGAATGAATTGGTTTGCTACTTGAGGGCCCCAATATACGACAATACATACGAGTGAGAGACAGTCTTTATAAAGCCGTGAGTTCTTGAAAGCCCTAAATGTGAGAGAGTCAAATAGATTCCTCCTTTAGCTCCCCTGCCCTGACACAGCGAAACCTCATTAATTCAGGGCCCCATTAATGGAAATAAGAATTCCCTGAAGTTTACCGTTGTACTACCTCTGAAGAAAGGGTTTTTAAAGGAAATGAAGAGTGCAAATAATACAGCTGGGAATATGTTTAACCTATGAAGCTTTTTTTGGGGTTGCATTTTTAGATTTGTACACACTAATTACTCATATACAAATGGCTGCTAATCACATATTTACTTATTAAAGCTAGCTCAATAGGACCTTTACTCAGAATAATTAATCAGTGAGCAATTAGTCACTATCTGTCCCCAAAAGTAGTATCTTGCCTCTTTTTAAAAATATTGCCCATGGATGAATCTGAGCTGCATCAGTGAAGGCTGACACTCAAGTGGCGGAGGTGAGAGCCCTCAGAGACAGACAGAAAATGCTACCTCTCCAAGTTTTAATGGATTCTCCAATTAAGCATTTGGAGCATCTGCCTCTGAGCCAGCTAGGGTGTGGAAACACCAGGATGTGGGACAGCAAATACAGTGTCCATTTTTTTTTAATTGGTCAGTCTGGGCTGATGAAAAACCTGAAGCATTTTAATTTCCCTTCATTTCACATTTAGCTCCAACAGATGGAGGCAGGGTCACTATTCCACGCAGACCTGCCAGCCAGGATACACAAAGTACCCAAGCCCAGTAAGTGTGCAGTGTGGCTATCTCCCCAGGGTAATTCAGTACCGACATCTCCAGCAGCCCATGCCCCCCAGCCCAATGAGAACGTCCACAGGGCCCTGAGCTCTGCAGAATGTGGCCTGATCACTGTCATTTCTGCTCTGCATCATGAAGCCTCAAAATGGGATTAGAATCAGAGCACAGTACAGCTGGAAAGGACCCTTAAGGATCATTTAGGCCAAAATTTCATTTCACAGACGAGAAAAGGGAGGCCCAGGAGAAATGAAGTGACTTGTCTGAGGTCACACAGCTAATTAGTGACAGAGATAATAGCAGAACCCATGTACAACTAAAACCTGAAATTAGTCCAAAGAATAAATGTAAGTGGTTTGGACTGTTTGCTTCAAAGACTACAAGTCCATTTAGAACAATGGAAAGCAAAAGGACCTGGGTTCGAACTGCGCCTGACACCTACTACAGATGTGATCTTGACAGAGTCATCTCTCTGGGCCTCAATTTCCTCAACTGTGAAATGAAAAGGTTAATAAACAAGATGGCCTCTAAGTTTCTCCCAAGCTCTAAATTCTACCAACAGGTTGGCCTGATGATCTCCAAGGCCCTCCCAGCTCTAACTCTTATCAGATTAAAGCAGTGAGCTCCATATGAGGAAGGAGCATTTGATTCTTTGTGCTGCTATCCCAACACCTAGCACATTAATAAATACTTGCTAAGGTATAGGGGGTTGGTCTAAATAAGTTTCGGTGTAGCAGAGAGAGAAAAAAAAAACTACTCTAAAGTCAGGGGAGTGGAGTTCAAAACCTGCCTTTGACACTTTTCTGTGTGACCCTAAATAAGCAAATGTCACCTCCCTGGGACTGTTCTCTCATGTATAAATGAAGGAATTGGACTAGAAGATTTCTAAGATGCCTTCCAGCTTTAGATCTATGATTTAATACAATTATATGTTTGCCTCATGCACTCATGACTTGGGTCAAAAGTTGATATGCAGATAAACAAATAATCAGATGGCTTCCACCAACCCTATCTCATATGACGAGTTGGATTTTCCTTCTATATTCCATCCCATCATCTCAGTAGACTGTCTCCTCTATCATCCTCACTCTCTCCCTAATCTTCAACCTCTCCCTGTGTGCTGGGTGCTTCCCTACTTCATACAAACAGGCCCATCTCTCCTTCATCCTCAAAAATCCCTCACTTGACCAGCCTATGCATGTTCTTGCTTTCTTTCCTCTTGTGGTTAAACCCTCTGAGAAGGCCATCTACCTAGGTGCCTCCATTTCCTTTCTTCTCACCTCAGCAGTCTGGCTTCCAACCTCATTCCTCAAATAAAGCAGCTCTCTACAAAGTTACCAGTCATTCCTTAACTGCCAGGTCTCATGGCCTTTTCTCAGTCATCCTCCTCCTTGACTTCTTTGCAGCTTTTGACACTAGCAGTCAGCTCTTTTCTTTTTGATCCCCTCTTCTCTCTAGGGTATCATAACACTGCTCCCCTTCAGTCCTCCTTCTACCTGTCTGACCTCTCCTTTTCAGTCTCTTTTGCTGGATCTTTTTACAGGTCATACCCACTAATAGTAGATGGCCCCCAAGACTCTGTCCTGGACCCTTTTCTTCTCTCCCTCTATATTATTTCATTTAATGATTTCATCACCTCCCTTGGATTCAATTATCATCTCTATTCAGACCATTCTCAGCTCTATTTGTCCAGCCCTTACCTCTCTCTCCTGATCCCACATCTACAACTACCTATGAGATATCTCTAACTAGATGTCCCATAGACATCTTAAACTCAACACCTCCAAAATTGAACTCCTCTTTCTTCCCAAACCCTCCCTCTTCCCCGCACTCTCATTACTGTTGAGGATACAATCACTCCCCCAGTCACCCAGGTTCAAAACCTGAGAGTCATCTGTGACTCCTCATTTTCTCTCCCAGTCCCCATCTCTAATCAATTGGCAAATTCTGTCATTTCTACCTTCTTAACATCTCTCAGATATTCCCCTTTCTGTCCTCTCACCACCAGCACTCTGAAGCAGACCCTTCCCTCCTCATGCCTGGACAAATGTCTGCTGGCCAGTCTTCCTGCGTCTCAGTCTCTTCCCAGTCCAATTCATGCTCCTCTCCAAGGCCAAAGTTCTCTTCCTAAATAGCAGGTCTGACTATGTCACCCTTTTCTACCTGATCAACTCTAATGGACCCCTATCATGACCAGGATCAAAATATATATGTGTGTGTATATACATGTGTATATATGTATGTATGTATACATGTGTACATATATATATGAATATACCCTAGCATTCAAATATATATATCTATAAATATATATACAGATAGATAGATAGATCCTAGCATTCAAAGCCCTTCGTAACCTGGCATCTTCCCACTGCTCCAATCTTCTAACACACTCTCTAATACAGTGAGGCTGGCTTCCTTGATATTCTTTACATGAGACACATTACTTTCCAACACTGAGCATTTTCACTGGCTGTCCCCCATGCCGAGAATTTTCTTCCTCATCTGCCTCCTGATTTCCCTGAATTCCTTTGGGTCCCAATTACAATTTCACTTTCTGCAAGAAACCTTTCTTGATCTAGTGCCTTCCCTCCAAGATTATCAACTGAGGCAGTTAAGTGGCCCAATGAGTAAGAATACTACCCTATAGTTAAGAGTCTACAAGACCAAAGTTCAAATCCTGCCTCAGACACTTACTAGCTGGGCAAGACATTAAACCTTGCTTAGCCACAGTTTCTCCATCTGTAAAAAGGGGATAATAATCCCACCTGCGTCACAGAGTTGGTGTGAGCTTCCAATGAGATACCATGTATGGCACTCTGCAGGCCAATAAAGTTCTCTCTCTCTCTCCCTCTCTCTCTCTCTCAAATTCCAACTACTGTTACTAGCTCCAATTTATCCTGTCTACATCTTGTTTCTAAATAATTGTTTGCACAATGTCTACCTCATTAGACCTTCATGAACTCCTTGAGCCCAGGGACTATTTTTTGCCTTTCTTAGTAACTCCAGCCTTTAGCACAATAAATACTTTATTTGATAAAGGTTAATAAATACTTGAAATAAACATTTTGCCATCTACCTGTGCTAATAATAAGTAAGCATTACTCAAGAGAAACAAGCTGATACTTGCATATTCTTACTCTGGCATGTTTATGGCAAGCAGGTTATAAACCCTGAATACCAACACAGCAAATTATGTCACGCTAGCAATTTTAATTTTTTACTACTTCTCACTTAATGCATTGGAAGAAAGTCTCCCTCCTTTTATCTACTACTCCAATCTTTGAAACATGTCCAAGAAAGGGTTCATGCTGATTATTGTTTAATTTAACTAATCTCTGGTGAAGAAAGTAGCAATACAGTCACAGACATCAGCTTAAGTGAAGGACAGACGAGTCAGCTCACTGAATCCAATCGGGAAAGTTCAAAGGACCCCTTACTCTCCCAGCCATCTCTCTTCTGGCCTCTCTTTCTTCCTGATACATTTCCCCACTAATTCCCTGGTTAAATGTGAAATTTAACTGCTGGCTAAGTAAGACTCAGTATTAACGTATCAATGTGGTGATGTTTTTAAGTAGGCAAACAAATAAATATGGGATCACAGGCTTCAGAGGTAGAAAAGATGCAGAAATCATCTAATCCAATCCCCTCATTTTACAGATGAAGAAATTAAAGTCTAGAAAGAACATTAGCAACATCAAGACAAGATCACACAGCTAGTTCAGTGCTCAAGTTCAAGACTTGAATGCAGGGGCACTCTTGACATCCCTCCAGGGCCCACACCCTCAAAATAACAGAGCCAGGATTCAAACCCAGGTCCTTGAAACTCCCAAATCAGAGCTCTTTTCACAAAACCAGCTGTCTCTCTATTCTGAAGATAAACTATCAATTGTCTAACATCCCTCTGACACAGTAAGCTGCCCAAAGGAAGACTTCACCTTTAAAAAATAACCCACCTGGTGAAGACTAAACCCCTCAGCACCAATGATCTACAATTATGCCAAATGAAAATCCTTTCTAATAACATACAATCAAGTCTTCGTCTGATGTCTCATAGAAACAGAGAGCCAACTCTGGCTTCTCAGCAGAACGCAAGCTCTAATACAATCTAGACATGAAGGAGATAGACAATGTCCATCTGTCTGGTCTAGTCTGAGGACAACTCAGTTCAGAGAGGATCCTGGCCAGGTTACCCTTATGAGGATATGTTCCAGCCACTACACCCTCCAAGGGACATCTACTAAGTGGGAGGCAGGTAGCCATCCCCACATCACATGTCATTAAAGTGAGGCAGGACTGAGATGGCAGGACTGAAGTAAGAGATAATAAAAACTAAGTCAAGTGAAGTAGAAGGGGGAAAAAGTACCGGATTTGGGATTAGAAGACCTGGGTTCAAATCCCAGCTCCGATACTTACTACTGGTTTAAACTTGGACAAGCCATCTAACTTCTCAGGGCCTCAGTTCCTTCCCTAGTAAAATGAGAGGGTTTGCCTAGATGACATCTAAGAATCTATGATCCTACTTATCTACTGAAGGTAAAGATTTAAAATCTCTGGGTTACTTTAAAAACTTGTTCCAAAGCACATTCACCTCTTTATTCATCTATAATCTCATGATTACATAGTAGTAGGCTTAACAACCACCTCTGAGAAGGGTGCAAGGGGGCATGCTCATGACACCCTTAACATTCTCTACATCATTTTGTTCAGTCTAGGCGATCAATAAAACAGTAAGGTGAACCATGATTTGTAGTACTCTGCTGATTTCCAGAGTATAAATAAATGCTCATGCTGAAAATTTAACAGTCAGCTCTCTAATCAGAGCTGGCTCCAGCAGATACCTGGAATTACCCTATTAACAAAGTACAGTGAATATCCATCCCCATTCTGCAGGTGAGAAAACTGAAGCCTAGCAACCCTAAGTAATCCAAGCTCACATAGCTAGTTTAATACCCATGTTCAAGACTTGAACTCAAGAGTCCAGCTCTGTGGTTCTTTCTACTATCCCCAATCCTGCCTCTCTTCCTAAGAATGATCACAGATTCATAGATTTTAGGGCTGGAATTTTAAGAACTTGGAGGACATTCTAGGATCATTGATCAAGAAGGGGAAGGAAACTCAGAAGCCATCTAGTCTCATTCATTTTACAGATGAGGAAATTAAGGCCAGAATAAATAATCTAAGCCAGAATGTGAATACAAGGCTTCTGACTCCAAATCCAATGCCATTTCCCCAGGATCTGCAATGCCAATCTCATTCCTTTTCAACACTAATCGCCCCCACCCAAACCCCCCAGTAGAGGAAATCCATTTAGCCCCTTGCTCTATATTCCCACAGATTAAGACAAGAGACTACTATGAACCTAACAGGGCTGTCGGCCTCATTGTCCTTCTTCAGCAAAGGCCATCTCTCTCAGCACCGTCATTTCCAAAGCCAGCCTCTCTGCTACGTTATTCCTTCATTTTCGAGTCCTAACACTGCGTGCTAACTTGAAAAATGATTAACTCTCAGTCAAATACATTTCCAATTCTGCAGAACACTGATAACATTGCAGCCACCTTCAATCACCAACTGGACCTGCTATAATTTCAGAGTAATGAACTTTTGCTATCTGAATTTGGTGCTTCAAATGTGTTAATGGTAAACCCAGTACAACACTCAAGGAGCCAAGAGATTACATAAAAGGAAAAGGAGGAAAAATAGCTTCAAAGCCTTAGAAAACAGATGACTAAATTTCTGCAGGGGGAGAGGAAATATGTATGCAGCCGGAGTTGAACAAGATGGAATTTTTAAAAACTGCATCAGGCAGCATGAATACTATGGAGGAAGATGCTGCTCTATGTACATAAGAAAGATCAGAAGGCTGAGGCTCCTTGGCCTGATCTAAGTGTCAGCCACCCATGGAAATCACACTAAAACATGGTGGTGGGTGGTGTGGTTTCTTTAATTACCATGGAGATGTCAAAGCACTGTAATTTTGAGATTACAGTTCCGCCATATCAGGAGGCACTGCCGGGAAAACATTTTCTTTAAATGCTACACCCATTCAACAGTGGACTCGTCGTGTTCTCAAGTTTGAAATTATTTCCTGCTCCCAGAAGAGTAGTCCATGTTTAAGGGTCAAAAATATCAGTTTTGATGTCAGGAGGGAGGCTAAGACTGGTGGTTGAAGAATCTTATAGGATTAAAAATTTAGGACTGGAAGAGACCTCAGGGTTGATCTGGGCCAATTAAAAATGAAGAAATGGAGGACAACAGATCTTAGGTGATTTTCCTGGGGTCATGTAAGGAAGTTAAAAGGTAAAGCTATGATTTGAACCCAGGTTCTCTGGCTCAAAAAGGGATCTCTCACTATAGCAACCTGTAATTCCATGGCCCTGAATACTACCTATATGGAGGTATTAAAGACAGGGTAAGGTCTAACTGGGAGCAGAAAGCAGCACAGAGGAGAGAAGGGCTCTATTTTCTCCAGGGTCAAAGGTCCCCTTCGGCTCATAATACACCTTCCTGGATGCTCAAATTCAGTCCGATACAATTCCCAGATGCCTTCTGAACCCACCCCATTTTCACTATCTCAGCTCCCTAAGCACTTGGTATTAAAAGCACCAAAATATCAACAAAGGTCGTCAAGAGCCATTTGTAAAAAAAAATTGAGACTTTAGAAAAATGAAGCAATTCTTGAATGAATTTCCCTCTTCTTTCACCCACTTTCCAGCCCAGATGGGAAGTGTGAATATTGAAGAAAGAAGTCAACATGTGGCCTCTTGAGGCATTTCCTGAACCTTTAAAAGAGCTGTTTCCAACCTTCCCTTCCAGCCTGAACAAAGTGAACTATGTACGCTCCTAGCCAAACCCCCAGTTTAATCAACACCTCCTCTGGGGCCCTCAACTCCAGCTACTGCTCTGAGAGCCTCACAGAAGAGACAAGCGAAGCTCCACCCGATTCCTCTTACACTCACCCAGAAGACAATGTTGTAGCTGAACAGAAGGTACTTGTACCAACAGCTGACTTCAGCATTAGAATATCTGTAATAGTGCATCTTCTGGAAAACAGGGCCTGCACAGAAAGAAGGAAGAAATGAGTTAACGAATTACACTGAAAAGCATCTAACACCCGAACCTCCAGTCCATTCCCCCCCCAACTCCTAGGAGATCAAAGGAGAGCCCAAAATAGTAAAGAGAAACTCACAACCAGCTAGCCAGTGAGTCACTCCATGAAATTAAAATGAAGGAAATGGTTCAATTGTGTGAACTTACTGTAGTTGGTAACAGATTGGGGAAGGGGGAGGCATGCCAGTCTGGGCACTGGCTCCCTACCAATGCCAGTCACAAGTAAGGGGGAAACAGATTCCAAGGTGGCTTTCCAGAAGGAACAAAGATTAAGAAATAATTAACTGTCTTCATTAACTGGAGCACAACAGTTTTTGTCATTGTTCAGTCGTTTCAGCCATGTCCTGACTCTCTGTGACCTGACTCTTTTGGGGTTTTCTTGACAAAGATATTGGAGTGGTTTGCAGCTCATTTTATGGATGGGTAAGCAGAGGCAAAGAGGGTTAAGTGTCTTGCCCAGGGTCACACAACTAGTAAGTATTTGAGGCTGGATTTGAACTCAGGAAGATGAGTCTTCCTGACTCTAGAGGTCGACATTCTATCCACTGCATCACCTGGTTGCCCTCTGAGCAAAACAGTAAAGGCTATCAAAATAGAAATGGAGGGAAGAGATGACAGCTCAGATAGAAAAAAAAAATCAGGAGGGAAAACTATGAAGGAAAATATCCCAAGTTCTCTTCCTGTGGGTACTAAGGAGAAGACAGGGCCCAAAAGCCTACATGAGCATGCTCCCTAACTTCATCAGCTTACATTTGCCTTGTTCCCTTCCCACTACACTAACCAAGCTAATCTGCTTGTTAGATTTCAGAGGCTTGCTCATTCCTGTCTTTGCCTCTGAATATGCTTATGAATGCTGCCGTTGCAGAGATGGTTGTTCAGTCATTTTTCAGTCATGTCTGACTCTTTTGACCCCATTTGAGGTTTTCTTGGCATGATTTGACATTTCATTCTCCAGCTCATTTTACAAATGAGTAAACCAAGGCAAACAGGGTTAAGTGACTTGCCCAGGGTCACAGGGCTATTAAGTTATCTGAGGCCAGATTTGAACTCAGGAAGATGAGTCTAATAGACTTCTATCCACTGAGTCACCTAGCTGTCGCAGAGGACCCGAGTTCAAATCCCAGGTCGGCCACTTACTTCCTGTGTGTCCTTAGCCAAGTCACTCGCTAATTCTTTTATCTGTGCCTCCAACCATGCCAAGAGCACTGGTGATAAGTAATCAGAAGATCGGGGTTCAAATCCTAGCTCAGCTGTTTATTTTACCTGTGTGATCTTAGAGAAAAAAAATCACTTAACCTCTCTAGGTTTCAGTTTCATCTGTAAAATAAAGGGGCTGGAGCAATAGTCTCTAAGATTCCTTCTAAATCTACATCGATGACCTAGAATGCTTTCTCTCCCCAGTCCTCCCCCACCCCACAGTTGCCTTCCTATTAACATGGGCCTCAGTTTCCTCATCTACAAAATGAAGCAGTTGGAAAGGTCCCCTTACAGCTCTGAATCTATCAGCCTTTGAATTCATTTTTCATCTCCTTGTAAAATGTGCTTAGAACTCACTTCTCAAAAGAAAAAAAATTCTCAGATTAAAGAGTGACCATCCACTTTTACAACTCAGTACCTACTCAGCCTGCATTATATTAACCATCAACTAAGAATCACAGCATGTTGTCACTTGAAGGGAATCTTAAAGATAATGTAGTCTAGCCACTTTTGCAGATGAGAAAAATGAGGCCCAGAGCCTTGCCTAAGGTCATATATAGCTTGAGTCAGAACTAGAATGTAGGTCTCCAGTACAACATTCATGGAATTCCATGATAGTGCCTCCCTTCTTGGGTCTCCTTGAGATCTCTTTCTTTTGTAACCCCACCAACGGCACTAAATACAAATCCAACCACAATGGGCTCTCAGTGTTTTTTGACTATGGTAGGAAGATCTGATATCTACTGGTCTTGTACAGGTATTCCTCTCCTTTTAAAAAAAAATGCACAGCAGTTATTTGCCTTGTAACAAAACTGATTCTTTAAAAACATCTTAGAAACTTGTTAGTCATATGACCTTTAAACTTCATGAGGGTAGGGCCAGTTTCCTTAAGCAATGGATGGCCACAGCAGAAACTTGGGATAACTTTTTGAAATAAGACACTCTGCATTCAGAGAAAGAACTGACAAAGAGAAGTATGTATAGATTGATTTTACACACACACACACACACACACACACACACACACACACACACACACACACTTTTCTGTAACACTTTCAGGAACACCGAATGAGGTTTACCTCTTTCTCCACGGAATCCTTGAAGGCCACTGCAAAGCCAATGAGTGACACTTCTCCTAACTATGACAGTTCTGGAACCTAAGCATTGTCTCTCACACACACTGTAGGTGCTTAATAAATGTGTCTTGGATTAAATTTGGGGAAAACAAAGAAGGTGCCCTACGCTGCCACATGGGCCAACTTCTACTTCAAAACTATGAAACAGCTTCATAAACCTTCAAGGGCAAGTCTCCTATAAGCCCACTCACTCATTCCCCACCTACCACCTAAGGGAGATAAAGGCAGCAAAGTTCAAAAGGACACCTCAGGTAAACATTTACAGAGTGGAGGAGGCCAGCAGAACCTAAGTAGAACAGGAGACAGCCACCACCAAGCAAAAAAAAAAAAAAATCATCACAGAAACCTGGGCCTGCAGCCTGAAGAAATTCCTTGGGGTAACTACAGAAAAATTGCTCTTGAATTCCACAGCAGGTCAGGATATTTGTAATGCTTTAGAAAATCGGAGGCATCCTAGTACCAATTCTTACGTTCTTTCAGAGAAGGGCATTTTAAGTGTCTCTGTGCCATAAGAGTCAATTCTTAATTTAACAGTACAGAATGATGACGATGAACTGAGGAAAACTATTTCAATCCTTCAAGGACGTGAAATTTCATTGGCCTGAATGGCAGTTCCCTCCATGGACGAAGACTGGAGACAACCCAAGACTCAAGACTCTCTCCCAAACTTAGGGAAACATACAGTCCGTTACCAGGTTCACGTGATACTCTTTTTTTCAATCCAGGATCACTTCTAAATCAAGATAACTGAACAGTAGTGCTTTAGTGAACATGGCCTGCAACACAGGGGAGTTCAGTTTGGAAATACTGAGCAGGTCACAACACACCTACACCTATGATCTAATGCACGAATCCTAGGCAGCTGCTAACGTACTGAGAGGCCTACTTGCCCAGGTTTACACCAATAAAAACTGTCAAAGGCAAGATCCAAAACTAGCTCTTCCTGCATCCAAACCCAGCACTCTCTCCACCGTGTCCCACCACCTTGTGCAAGAAGTTAATAAGACAACAATCCCTCCAAGATAATAATTTGCTCACTCTTTTTTTGTGGTAACAAAGAACTGAAAACAAAATAGACTGTGAAATGGGTAGAGAATGACTAAAATGATGGTACATCATTTTATATGATGTACATGATGCCATAAGACATAATAGATATTAAAAACTCAAAGATATATAGGAAGCTTTATATAAAATTATGCAAAAATAAAAGAAACCAAGAAAGCAAAACTTAAGTTGTCGTTTAGTCACATTCAACTCACCGTGACCTCATCTGGGGTGTTCTTGGCAAAGATACTAGAAGGATTTGCCATTTCTTTTTCCAGCTCATGCTCATTTTACAGATGAGGAAACTGAGGCAAACAATTTATGTGACTTGCTTAGGGTATAACACAGCTACTAAGTGTCTGAGGCCAGATTTGAACTCATAAAGAAGAAAGAGTCATTTCTGGTTTGAAGCCCAGTACTCTATCTACTGTACCACCTGGCTGCCCAAAACGTAAGTTACAACAATATAAACAGAAAGAACAACCAAAAGAAAAAACTGAATGCTGGGTAACGGTAATAAACAAGGAACTTAGCCCAAGAGAAAAGTTCATAAAATATACCTCTCTCCCTCCTTTGCAGAGGTGGGGACCTAGGAGGCTTAGCTGATGTGTTGGAGGTTTTGCTGACCTACTTCCCCCCTTTTTCTTTACACTGAGCTATAAAGTCTCGCTTGCTGGATAGTATGAAATATATAAAAATATATATGTGTGTGTATATGTATATATATACCCACACATACACACACACACACACACACATAATATAATGGGATATATTCAGAAATGAAGATATAAAAACAAGCAACATCAACTAAAATATATTAAAGAGAAAAAAAGCTTCTCAGTATTTTCTGGTTTGGTTAAGTATTCAAGGCCAAGTTAGGTTATTCGGTAGAGTAGAAGAAAGAACAGAGATCTTGACATCTGGCAGACTTGAATTCAAGGCTTGGCTCTGACAGAGAAGTCACGGGACTTAAGTCTCAGTTCCCTTCATTTGAAATATGTTGAGCATTATAATGTACTAGACCAGTGAGGTCAAATTCAAATAGTAGCAGAGCCCTGAGGGTGGCACGCTGACTTAGAAAATTGCAAATTAACATTATCTATGCAGTATTTTTATTTATTTTTGTCAAACATTTTTCCAATTATATTTTAATCTGGTTTGGACTACACCAGGAAGTCTGGATGGAGGAATGTGAGATAAACTATTCAGAACTCTACCCAGGGTTAAAAACACAAACAAACAACAAATAAAATCAGTTAAGGGACTAAGCCCTTAATAATATACAAGGTCAGTTCAGGCTGCTTAGAGGATCTGACAGGACCCAGTCGAGAATGGCCCCCAAGTGTCCCTCTCCATCTCATGGTAAGCTCTAAATTGAGCTCTCAAAATCCGCTGGACAAATAGCTTACTCTCTAATGTTTAAAACAAATAAAAAGGAAAGGTCCTAGAAAATATCACACAGTCAAATGAATTCAGCATCAAGGAAGCTCTGAATAAGGGACCTTGTTACAGAGATATGGTATTGTTTGATAAAGGCAGACAGGGATTAGAGATGGGAAAAAAAAAAAAGAAACATACATAATAAGGTCAGGAGAACAGGGAAAACAGAGAAACCAGAAGAACACAAACAGACCTGACAAGATTGAATAAAAAGCCTGTATGAGTGTGTAGCAGAACCAGTTTGGCCTAGCAAAAAAAGCCCTACATTCCCAGCCCAGAAGATCTGAGATCAAATTCTACCTTAGATACTGGGAAAAACTACCACCCTCTGAAGCTGCTGGGGCCATCAGGCCTCACAACCGGCATCATCCCCTTTGCGGTGCTCTCTTGCTGAAGGAAAATCTCAACAAAAACTCAGTGAGTTCAAAAACTCCCATGATCCTCCAAGGTGTATGACACATCATGTAAGCGGACCACAATGCCTGAACCCCAAGCCTCAGCAAATGAAAAGGGTATTTGAAGCTTTGAAAAAAAGTCTTAAGGAATATCTGTATGCCTAGCAGGATGGCTGGATTACTGATCTGGCCATCACAAAGGCCCAAGAAGAAAGTCCAGACTGAGATCCTACTATAACTCCCTTAGGCTCAGTGGGCTCAGCTACAGAACAGACATGACAGCACCCATCTCCGAGTGTTGCTATGAGCATCCCAAGAGATAACAGGTACAAAGTATTCTACACACTTTAAATGTGAGCTATGACTACAGTGGCAGTTTTAGAAAAGGTCCATAAAGCCACGGGGAGTACATGACCTTTGCTCCCTTGAGTGTTCACATACGCCTGAATGAACTTGGGGATAGAGGAGGGGCATCCATTGATAGAAGGTAACGCCTCATTCCTGTGTTTCAAGGTCAAATCAATCATTCCCCTCCCCTAATATCAGAAATATGGGAAATATCATATGAGTGAGTACGAGAGAAGGAAAACACTGCAGCCATTCAGAAAAGCAGCCTAAACATCAACACTTTCAAGTGGGATGGGACTGAGGTAACAGGGAACCCACCTGAATCTGTAATGGCAATTTACCAAAAAGCCGGTGCTACTTTCTGGCCCTATACTAGATGGAGCTTCCCTCCCAGCCCCTATAGGACTGTTGTGAATGACCATCAAAAGAAGTCATCTGCAGAGTAAAGAGCTGCTCATAACTATAAAGGGCTATATATAACACAAGCTATTATTATATAAAACAATAAAGATAGCACCACTTCCACAAAGTCCTGCTCTGATGCCTCATCTCAGCAAGGAGGTGACCCTGAGCTCGCTAAAAGGCAAGCTCTGACAAGCCCTAACAATCTGAAAAGACTCCTGAGTCTGGGCCCATTTAAAGACTACAGGTCTTTGGACTAAGAATGCAATATATAGTGGCCCTGGATTCAGAAGAATCAAGTCTGAATCCCAGCTCTGACAACAACTACCTCGTGTGACCTTGGGCCAAGTTATTTTAACCTCTCTAGACATCAGTTACTCATTAACAGAATGAAGGGTTTGGACTATAGGGCCTCAGAGATCCCTTCCAATGCCAAAGCTGTGATCCCAAAGTCAGAGATACTCATCTCCAGGCTGACAAATGAATTTTTCGGCCACAGCAACTCTCAATGACTATCTCCTAAGTCAGAAAGAAGCCACAATCTGGATCCTCAGGAGAATTATCTGTGTAGCATCCTCAAGGTCCTGAAATAGCTGCAGGAAGGGGAAAAAAGGTCGGCAGACTTCGTTGCATTCTCAGAATAAGGTTTATGCAAAAATAGCCTCTGAGAGCAAAAGAGTGAACCTTTAACGAAACCACAAGGTCCCGAAAAGAAAAAAAGTGGTTGTTTTGTTATGTTGTAAAACAAAGGAGTCTTGCGGTCAAAGATCTGGTCAATTACAACTGAAAGATAACATCTGTCAGTATGATGACTGACCAAATACAAAGTAACACAGATTCCCAAATGAGCCCTGAAGGGCTACTTTTCTGGCCTATTTATTTACTACCAGCCCCTCCAATTAAAATTCAAGGACAGATCCCAAAAGGGACCAGTCAGCTCTATGGAAAATGCCCTTTAAGAGAAAAAACAAGTGCTCTGTGAGGTATGAAGCTTATTTTTACTTGCCAGCAAGACTTGCCCTGGTCACTCAGTGCACTCAACTGCCCCTCATCTTTTAAAATAGTTTATATCTGTGGTGAAGAGAAGAGAAGGAAGGTCACCTTTCAGTAGGCAGTGTTTTATATGGGTACTGATCTAGCCCTGAAAACTAATCATTCTGTAGCCAGCATATTTCTGAGGAAGGCAAGCCGGCAAATGCATGAAGGTTAATGAATTTAAGTGGTTGCTACTGTGACATCAATTTAATACAAATCACGATAAAAGTACTCTCTCAGAAGTCCTTTTGCAGCCACTAAGTAAAAATATATTCCCAGCATCCCCTTCATCTCAAATCCACAATGGAACTACCCAAAAAGGCAGTCTTCTTCTGATTTTGATATCTATCTCACTGCTGCAAGGTAACTCAGAGCCATCAGGTTGTAGCAAATTTTTAAAAATTAAAAAAAAAAAACCAACCTGGAATTTTACATAGTTCCAGAGAATTCAGAACCTAATCTCTCCCTAACTCACTCTTTGTCTTGGTCTCAAGGTCAGTTCAGTGTGGGGAAAATGTAACAAAAGCCATGAAATATTGTCAAACCTCCTCCAGAGGTATCATGGTACAATGGAAAGAGAATGGACATGCTGAACTTGGGAGTCATGGGATGTGAATTCAAATCCCCACTCTGAGTGTCATCCCCTATGGTCTTGGGTTTCCTCAAGTGCAAAATAAGGGGGTTGGGCTTAGATGGGCTTAGGTCCTTTCCAATCCTTGATGTATGATCCTGTGGTACTCGGCAGTGTGTTACTGCCTACAACCTTGGCTAGGTTTGTTGAATGGGCCACCCTTCCTCCTTAGCCAACCATGCTCTCCTTTATATTTGTATCTCATTTCTCACTGGTGTAGGGTATAAAGGCTGTTGATGATGTAGAGATTCCCTCCGCCTATAAAACAGATCAAATACTTAAAGTCTTAGAGAATTGGCTACCGAGAGCATTGAGTAGTTTGCAACCCATGGTCATAAGGATAGGATGTGTCAAAGACAGGTCTTCATGATTCCAAACTGGCCCTCTATCTACTACTGCCATGCTTTCCTTCTTAATTCCCTCCAGTCTGGCTTCCACAAGTTTCCCTGCTTTTGGGGGTGATGACTCTATCTAGTTCCTCACCCAATATAAACGCAAAACCAATGGCGCCAAAGGTCTGGCTATTTCACAGACAGTGAGCTTGGCCGGAAACCTACGCCCAAAGCAGAAAAGGAGAAATGAAACCAAGAGGGAACCCTTGGGAGACTTTATTTAAATCCATCATTGGGATCTCAATGTAATCCTGCTTAAAACCAAAACCTACAATTTAATTTAGTATGTGCTCCTACTTCACTATAATTGCCAATTCCCTAACACTTTAATATAGCTTTCCGAAGATTGTTGTTCAGTTCAGTCGTTTTTCAGCTGTGTCTGACTCTTCATGACCCCATTTTTTTGGGTTTTCTTCGCAAAGATGGTTTGCCATTTCCTTCTCTAGCTCTTTTGACAGATGAGGAAACTGAGGACTAAGTGACTTGCCCAGAGTCACACAACTAGTAAGTGTCTGAAGCCAGATTTGAATCCCAGGAAGATGAGTCTCCCTCCTGACTCCAGGCCCCACACTTAGCTGCCCAACTATGATCATACCAAGTAAGAATAATAGCTGACATTTTTATGGCAAGACTTTCTGTCCTATACATTGTCTTGTCTGATCCTCACAATAGCCCTGTGAGTAGGGTGCTTTTGGTCTGATTATACCCATTCTACAGGTTTAGCGCCTTGCCCATTATTGGTCAGACAGCTAGTAAGGGATGGTGGCAAGATTCAAACCCAGTTCTCTCTGGATTTCAAGTGCAGTACTTTTCCCTACACTGTGCTACTGTCACTGAGTCACCTAGTATTTGAAATGCCTTGCTAAGTAGTTGAGGAGCATTCATTCTCCACCACTGACTCCTTACCTATGTGTTTATCACCTTAATAGGCATCATGGACATTCTAGAGTTTTGGAACTAGAAAGGCACTGAGAGACCACAAAACCCAACCTTCTACCCAATACGGGAATTTCTTCATCTAAGCAGATGCCTTAACACCTCCAGAATGAGATAGTTCACTATCTCACAAAAGGCTACCCCCTCAAAAATGGAATAAGGTGCAAATTGTTACTTAACAATAACATACAGTGACAAAGTATTTTAAGGTTCCCAAAGTACTTTACATACATTATTATCTCATTTAACCTCAACAGCAAAAAAGGATATGACCAAGAACTCTGGCATATCCTTCCCTACTGAACATGGCTCCAATCAAAACTACCCTATGAGTCAACCAGGGGCGCCAGACATGAGTACTAGTGCTGGTGAACACCTAAAGGCTCACTAAGCCCCTGTCCTCTTCCTATTCTCCCCAACAGGTTTAACTGGTCCATCTTTAGTGAAGGATGATTTATCATTCTCTCAATCACCTCAACCTGGAATTCTTTGAATCATCTTTGACTACTCTCTTCCCCTTATCCATTGTATCATCAAGTTACTAAGTCGAGCAGGTTCTTCCTTCAGAGAAAGAATCCTTCTTTTCCACTCCACTTTAACCAAAATATTCTGAGTCATGATCAGTTTATAACTAGATTATTGCAATAGTGACTCCAGGCTTTCCTTCTTCTAATCCAGACTGGAAAACCCTGCCAGATCATTTCTTTAAGGTGGCACAGCAGACAATCTTGGACTTGAAGTCAGGAAGACCTGAGTTCAAATCTTGCCTGAGAAAATTACTAGCTGTGTGACCCTGGGCAAGTCACTTAACCTCTGTCAGTCTCTGTTTCCTCAATTATTAAAAGAGGATCATAATAGCCCCTACTTAGCAGGGTGGTTGTGAGGATCAATAAAATGATGTATGTGAAGTGCTTTGCAAACTATTTTGAAACATAAATGTCAGCTATTACTGTTTATATGACTCTTCTGAAATCCTCAATTATTCTCTATTTTCTATTCTATTCCCATCAAGCCTCATTTTGCTGCTTGACATTCAAGGCCCTCCATAACCTGAACCCTACCTACCTGGTGTCATGGTCTGCTTTAAGAAACAGTACAAGGAATAGAAATATAGCATTTGTTTTGGCTATGCTAGGGCAGAGTAGCCTGGGGAAGATCCAAAGTCATGATCAGGGAAAAGGCAGTCAACTCTCTGAGGCAAAGAGAGTTACCAAAAATCAATAAGACATTTAAGCAAACGCACTGGGACCAGGATGGGGGTGGGGGGGGGGGGCGGCGGGGGCGGAGCAGGGAGGAGGTGACTGGGACTGGAAGAGATGAGGCAAGTAGGCATGACACCACTCATGGCCCACATATCTTTTATGTCAGGAAGGTATGATGCTCTCAGGCCCCTCAATTGGGGCCATCAAATCTTGGAAGACTATTGTTTGCCACATTGTCTCCCTACTCTCATTGGCAAGTTCCTTCTGGCACCCCCATTTTGGAGGCAGGCCCCTAGGCCAGCCTGGCCTCTTTCTCCTCCTGGCACTGCTTCCAACTCTCCGGACTTTACCACCATGCCCCTGACTCAAGTACCTTCTCCCCTTCCGTCCCTCACTTTTCATCTCCATCTTAGAATGCAAGCTTCTTGAAGGCCAGGACTTTCTTCTTACTCATCTTTGTATCCCCAGAGCTTATCAGCAAGAGTGCCTGGTACATAGTAAGGGCTCAATAAATGGGTGCTGCCTGACCATCCCTTCCACAGTAAATGGCTGCTCACTAGCAAGGCACCATCATTCCAGTGGTGCACAGGAGTGTGCCTGCCCCTCTGATCTAGAAGATGAAGAATGCATGCAGACATCCTGCCTTCTCAGGTCAGTTCTCCCATAGACTCATTCTCTCCCAGAAGGCTAAGTCACCTCACTCCCCTCCATCTGCCCATCTGCTAAGAAGAGAAATCTACTCTCCTTCCCTGTGTTGATTCAGGGGGAATATGAGAGATCTATCCAGATTGTTTTTAAGTGTCAGAAATTCCGTCAAAACAAAGGCTGAAATGACTCCCAACCTTTTCAACCAGTTTGATGCCAACCCAGTCTTTCTAGGCAGAGGCCTATGAGCACCAAGGAGTTGTGTCCACATGAGGGGAAATGGAGGGGCTGACTGCTGAAATGCACCACCTTTCATCTCGCCAGGACTGCCTACAAATGAAGCAGCTGCACACAGTGCGAGCATGCCCTTGCCCCTGAGATTCCGGCAGGCAATTCCAAACAAGGGAAGGGCTCAAAGTGGAGTATATGGCCTTCTCCCTCTTGCCAAATCAAGAGCATCCTGGATCACTGAACGTTTGAAGAACTGTCTGCAAAGAAGTGCAAGATATCACCTGTCCAGACACTGAAGGCCAGTTTGGAGGGAGGGAAGAAGAGAGGAAGAAAAGAAGGGAGGAAGAAAAGAGAGGGAGGGAGAAAAGGAAGGAAGGAAGGAAGGAAGGAAGGAAGGAAGGAAGGAAGGAAGGAAGGAAGAGGGATGAGAGAAGACAAATTACAATTCTCACCCAGCCTCCAACCCAGCTGTTATAATTGGGGGGAGGGGAGGAAGAGAGACAGTGAATTGGGAGAAAGGGGAGATTTATCATTTTTCTGTAGCAGTTTCTCAGAATCTCCACCATTAGCCTCTAGGCTGGGCTGAGATGAACAGAAGGAAGGAATGAGCCAGAGAAAAATCATATTTATATCCCCCATTTGCCCTGACCCAGTACCTTCCTCCTTGCACCCCTCCCTAGGCCCTGTCCTAGAAACAGAATACAGGTTTTAATCAGGTTAAACAGAACAAGTAGGCCCTTAAAAGGGAAAAATAATCATACAAAAAAGGAAATTTATTGCATTAAGAGTGGGTCAAGAGGGAGACAGGTGTAGGAATATTCCAAGTCCCAGCTCTTACTATGTTTTGGAATCTCTGATTTTTCCTAGGAACTAGCTGGTCCAGCCATGTCCTCCTCCTCACTGAGTCAGCCCCACCCTTCCCCACCCCTTTAGATAAACCTAAAAATTAAGCAGTGGTTGTTCTGATTCTGTCAGCTGAGCCTTTGGGGGAGGGGTAAAGGGAGGAGGGGAGTGAAGGACCCTTGGGAGAGCACAGTTCCAGGCAGAAGCTGATGTATTTTTTGCCCTATCCAAGGAGAAAGCAATAACAGGATAATAGGCAACCTGGCATCAAGATCTCCAAAAGCAAAATACTGTCTTTCTCCTTTTCTGAAAGGAGCTGAGCAGCTGAACTTCACAAAGTTTGTTAGTTATTAAGGAACAGACAGGCTGTCGCTTTAAAACACAGATATACTTGAGTAGATTAGAATGTATGGTCAAGGCCTGTTTTGAGCCTTGTCTTTGAGGGCAAGGCCTGTTTTAGCCTTGTCTTTCTATTCCCTATCTACTGGCATGCAATAGATGCTTAATAAATGCTTGTTGAATTGATCTATAAAAGAAGCTCCTTACCCCACCGCTTCCAAAAGCAATTTCCAAGAAAAAAAAAGAAACTATGGCTGATAATTCATTCCTCCCAGCCCAGGGCTGAGCAGTCCTCAGAATTCACCCCAAAAAGCAGGTATTTACTTTTAAAGCTACAGTATCTCACCTGGAAGCCCCTCTTTTCCAATTCAAGGCATTTGTTACCCTCTCACAGCTAATGCCAAGGCTTTTAGGTTTCTGAGTTCTGAAATTCCTCAATTCTACACAATTCAGTGCCCCACCCCACCCCCCATCCACACTTGGCCTCCAATCACTGTGGATGATTCACCAGGAAATCTCTTCCAATTCAGGAGCTGGGCAATCCCAAGGCAGTCCCAGTGAGTCATGGCCCAGTAAAATTAGCTGCTGCTTCAGGGTTCCTTTGTTTTATTAGTAATCCCTGGTGAGTTGGGATAAGGATGGGCAGGGCAGCCTACTGTGGACCTCACTCAATTCCAGACAAACTTTCCAAATGTCAAATGAACAAATGACCTCTCCTATCACAGTAGAGGAGTGTCCAAGGCCAAGCCAGAGCACAGATATACATCGATTCAGGAAGAAGTGGAGAACTGGATTTGGAGTCAGAGGTGGGCTCAAGTCACCACCTAGCCATTTATTAGTACCACCTAATAAGGTAGCATCAGTTAGTCTCCTTAAACTGAAGGGTTGGACTAAGTGGTCTCTCCCTCCTTAACAGCTTTAAATTCTTATGAACCTAGGAAATCTGTTTGACAAATTTGATTCTGAAAAAATGTGTAAGATAATATTTCTATAAATAGAATCACTTTGAATGTTATTCCTAATTTTTGTATGCCCAATTTTGTCAAAGTGAGGCATAATTATACAGGGTATCCCAAAAGTCTTTGTGGAGTTTTAAGCTATGCTTTTTTAAAAAAAAAATACATATTTTTTGAAAGTTTTTAATACTTAAAACTATGCGAAGACTTTTGGGACACCCTGTATGTAAAAAAACAGAATGTCAGAGACAAAACTGACTGTGATTATATAAACTAGCAGTTTTTAAAAATGGTTCCCATAAAAATGGTTCCCTTATTAGACAATACAATTAAAAAGTTTAGACCTTTAGTGTTAAAAGTGGCTTTGAGGACCATCTAACTTCAATCTTTTATTCCAAGCTGGAAGAAGTTCTAGAATATCTTTGATAAGTCACCTAAACCAGGGAGGGGAACCTTTGACCTCAAGGCCGTATGTGGCCCTCTAGGCCCTTAAGTGTGGCCCTCTGACTGAATCCAAACTTCACATAACAAATCCCCTTAATAAAAGGATTTGTTCGGTAAAACCTGGACTCAGTCAAAAGACCACACCCGAGGACCTAGAAGGCCACACACAAGGCTTTGAGGCCCCAGGTTCTCCACCCCTGACCTAGACTCTTCCTGAATACCTCTAGCCATGAGGAATTTACTGCCTACTACCAATGAAGCATCTCAATTCTCCCAGGTACAGAGCCTTTAAGCAGAACCACGACAGGGTTACACAATCATACATTTAGGTCAGGAAAGGTCCTTAAGGTGATCAAAATCCAAACCCCCTCATTTTGCAGTTAAGGCAATAAGACACAAAGAGGTCACATTTCTTACCCAGAGTCGGTCTTCCCGACCTAGTCCAGAGCCCTATTTACTATACTACTCTGCCTCAAATCTCCCTCCTAACAATTCTGCCTACTGGTATTAATTTTGGTACTGACACTAAGCAGAGTAAATCTAATCCTTCTTTCACATGATGACTCTTCAGGGATTTGAACAACTTTTACATTGCTCAGTCTGCTTTTCAGAATCAAACATTTATACCAAGATGAGGTCAAAATAAGTACATGATTTCAACATAAAGGCTACTAGCATAAGCAAATCAGGGGAGTATGCTATAGTTTACCTTTTGGATCTATGGATAAGGGAAGCTTATGACCAAACAAGAGATAGACAGCATTATGGGATATAAAATGGATAATTTTGATTACACAAAATTAAAAAGGTTTTGCACAAACAAAACCAATGCAGCCAAAATTAGAAGGAAAACAGAAAACTGGAGAGGAGGGAGATATCTTTACAGCAAGTTTCTCTAATAAAGGCCTTATTTCTCAAATTTAGAGAATTAAGTCAAATTTATAATATGAGTCATTCCGCAATTGATAAGTGGTCAAAGGATATGAACAGAAAGTTTTCAGAAGAAAAAATCAAAGCTATCTATAGTCATATAAAAATGCTATACACCACTATTAATTAGAGAAAAGCAAATTAAAACAACTTTGAGGTACCCCCTCAACTTATCAGATTAGCTAACATGACATAAAAGGAAAATGACAAAAGTTGGAGGGAATATGAAAAATAGGGACACTAATATACTGTTGGTAAAGTTGTGAACTGATAAATGATCAGTAGGATGCTTTCAGAAAAACCTGGACAGACTTACATGAACTGATGCAAAGTGAAGGGAACAGAACCAGGAGAACACTGTACGCAGTAACAGTAATATTGTACAATGACCAACTGAATTGAAAATTATTCTCAGCAACAAATTGATTTAAGACAATTCCGAAGAACTTATAATGAAAAATACTATCCATCTCCAGAGAAATAACTGATGGCATCTGAATGCAGATCAAAGCATACTTTTTTTTTAATTTATTTTTCTTGGTCTTTTCTTGGTTTTTTCTTTCTCAAAATGAATAATATGCAAATGTTCTGTATGACGGTACATGTATAATCTATATCAAATTACTTGGAAAGAAGGGAAGGAGAGAATATAAAACTGAAAATTTTTTTAAATGAATGTTAAAAATTGTTATTACATGTAATTGGAATTTTTTTTTTAATTCCCATTCAACCATCCCTCGGATGACTGTTTCCACACTGTTCATGGTCAATCACAACAAAAACCTACTGGGCACCACTTGCTGGGTGAAGAGCACTTTGCTAGAAATTGGGGAAAATACAAAACTTAAATAACACTAAGTCCATTGTGGTTCTCATGGAGAACATGGCATAGTAGAGCAATAAAAGACATCAACACAGGTAACTAATTACAGGCATACTAATCACTCTTCTCCTATAACTGGCAATACTCCTGTAATCTGTCAACTCTTTATAACTTGGCAATATTCCTTGGCAAGACATAGCCTAAGAATGAGCCAGTAACATCATTCCATTACTAGGAAAGTCCTCCCCTCCCCAATAAGTCAGTCAGTCAATAAACATTTATTAAGCACCTACTATGTGCCAGGCACAGTTGCTAAGCACAGGGGATATCACAGAAAGGCATAAGATAGCCCCTGCTCTCAAGAAGCTCACATCTAATGGGAGCAAGACTACATGCAAACATCACATACAAATAAGATATATACAGAATGAACTGAAGATAATCAACAGAGGGAAGATAATAGAATTAAGAGGGATTGGGAAAGGCTTCCTATAGAAGGTAGAATTTGAGCTGGATCTTGAAGGAAGTCAGGAGGAAGAGATGAAGAAGGAAAAATTTCTAGGCTTGGGGGGCAGAAATGCCTGGAGTTAAGGCGTGGAGTGTCTTATTTGAGGAACAGCAAGACCAGCATCCCTGAACTGTAAATGAAGAGGTATAAGGTATAAGAAGACCCTGCAGCCAGTGTACGGAGAACTTGATTCCAAACTGGGGTTTACCTCTTTCTGCTTTGGAGCACCTGGAAGTCTTTTCACAACTCCATAGACTTCTGCACTTTCACTTGGAAGTCCAAGATCCTAGAAACACAAATTAAGTAACCCAACCACATATACTTGTTGGGATTTTTAAGGGAAGACCCTTCTCAGGTTCTTCTCTGAAGAACTCAGGTTCTTCTCAAATTCTTTCCCACCTATCCAGAGCCACATGCAGGAGCAGTATTTTCCCAAAGAGACAATATGCACTAAGCAGAAATGCTTATCATGTCTGGCCCACTTCTCGTCTCAAAAAGATCTAGCCTTCTCAACAGAAGACAGCAGCATGTGCAGGTCCCAATCACACACAGCCAGGCTAATGTTCTTGTAGGGGCACGGAATCACTGATTCACAGCTGGAAGCAAACCTTCTAGAGGCCAGCTAGTCCAACTTTCTCCTTTTATACATAAGGAAACTGAAGTCAAGAGACATTAAGTGACTTGTCCAGGGTCACATGGTCAGTGTGAACCTACCTGCCTTCAAGTCCAGTTAGTGCCTTATTGACTACACCATGACTTTATCAAGCTAGAAGCATGGAGGACAACCAAGTCCCAGAAGAAAGACCAGAGACCAAATACAACACTTTCTCAAAACGTACATCAAAGAATTAGGGAATCTGAGGCCTTTCCCAGGTCACTTATTTGTCTACTCTTCAAAGGTAAAGATGAGAGCCTTGGAGAGCCAGGAGAACTGGATTCTAATCTAATCTAATCTAATTCAATCAATATTTAGTATATACCTATTGATTCGAGCAAGAATTGAGTATGCAAAGACAAAAACAAAGCAACAAAAAACAATCTTTGCCCTCAAAGAGTTTAAAATCTACAATATATAATCTAATTTCAGTTTACCAGTCACTTTCCTTTTGAGGCCTCAGTCTTCTCATCTGAAAAGTCATCTAAGGCCCTCTAAGGCCCCTACTACCTAAAAAATTGTTGGAATACAGTTATAAAGTGGAGGTGGCCCTAAAAAACTCAGTAACACTCAACAATCCATCCAAATAAGCAATGATAAAAACTGAATTCACAAGAATAATGAGAAAACACGGTTTTATATCATGATGACAAAATGATTGGACCTCAGGAGAGAGTCTAGGGCTGGATATACAGATCTCTGAGTCATCAGCATAGAGATTAAAGTTAAAAGTCATCTGCCAAATGAGGGAGTTGGAAGAAATGGCCTTGGAAGAAGGTCCTCTCCAGCTCCAATCTGTTATTCTGAGATAAAACATGCCATGTAACTCTGATGCATCTTCCAAGACCTCTCCAGATCAGCCATCGCCAAATCACTTCTCTACCAACTCAAAAAAGAATCCAAGTCCAACCAATTATCTTGTCTTGGCAACATTACCACCAACTCAATGAGCAAATAGTCTTCTTGCCTTTCAGCAAACTGAGCCTGAAGAGAGTTAGGAAGAAGGCTCAAGAAGGAATAATTAAAAGTTATTTCACTGGTATATGAAGTCACATAAATACATTTTTAAAGTATTAAAATACCTACTCTAATACCCTCACTTTTTCAGATGAGGCAACTGAGGCCCAGAGAATTGAAGCGACCAGCCCAACATCACACTGCTCATTAGCAGGAGAGTCAAGACATCTCGTGACTTCCAGCACAGGTTTCTTACTACCATGCTACAATGACACTAATGAAAGGTTGTCTGTCTTTTAATACCTACTTTCTTTGGGCAGAAATATAGCCAAAACTAAGAGAAAACTGCCAAAGACAGCACTCAGAAACCTGTTTGACTAGAACTCAATCTACCATCACACCACACTATTCAGAATGCCCTCGTTTTTAATGACATGCTGACTTCTGGTTTGATAAGGACACTAGTGTAGGGGTGAATGTGTGAGGGTGACCAGTGTATCCTGGATACCTACCCCAGCTGCAACAGATGGTATTCCACCAGAAACAAGTGTCGAATTATATCTTATCCTAAGTCATATCTTCTCTGGTTAAATTCCAAGTAATTCAAATGGCATAGACCTAGGCATGGCTATTCATCAGGCGCATGACTTCATGGTCCCATGGGGCATTCAAGACCTCCACAGGTACCATCCCCAAAGACCAGCAATGCCCCCAGGGAAAACCCAGACTTGTTATTCTTCAAAAGGCAGGCAAAGCACAGTGAGAATTTGTTTTGTCTGACTATGCATATTTGTTACAAAGATTTTGTTTTCAAATTGGAGGTGTGTAGGAAAAGAGGACTATAATAGAGGAAGAAAGATGGTGGAGGGGGAGGAGAAGAAGGAAGAGAATAGAACAGGGAGGAGGAGAGAGACAAGATGAAAAGAGAGCAAGAGAAAAGGGTCAGGAGAGGGAAGGCCACAAAATAATCACAAAGAGGCCAGCTTTTAAAATGAGAGGTTGAATTTATTATACAAAAAGAGATTTATCATACACAGAGATTCATAGTTTCACATATAAACCTCTTTTTCTGTTCTGCTATGTATATGGAAATGTCCATTTTATTTGGTGCATGTTATGTTCAGCACATTAAAAATTAGCTTAAAAAAAAAAAAAGAAAAATAGTGGAAGGTTTCCAGTGATGTGAGAGTCTCTGCTGTCTAAGAACATTAAAGAAAAAAAGAAGAGAGACTGGTTTACAATATACAGTTGAAGAGAAAAAAATTCCATGAACAGATTTTTAAAATTCTTGCCTAATTAAGACAGTGGGCCACAGATTGTCATAAGAACATAATGTAATTTTCACAGCATGCTTTTTTATAGAGGCCAGATTCCATTATATCCTACTATGATAATCTACCAGAATCAGTCCACCATATGTGATGATGAAATGTCTACCAAGCAGCTGGTTGTTTGTTTCAGGGGATAATTGTGTAAGTCTCTGTGTCCCTGCCCTCAAGAAGCTTTCACTCTAGCTGGAAAGACACTCATGAAAATTTAACTATTAAGTATGACATTTACGAACAAGCAACAATCTCTGAAGGACCCAAGGCAGCATGCCGGTACCCTGAGGATGCAAAAGAACAAGGAAAGCTAGAAAGGGCAGATTTACGGCAAAATGTTGAGAAAAGAAGCATAGGGAAGAAAGATATTAATATTCTAAGCAGTGGTGCCGAAAACAAAAACAAAACAACCCCACAAACAGAAGATCCCTGCAGGTACTATACTGACTTAGAAAACCACAAATTAACATTATCTATGTTGTAGTGTATTTTTATTTTGTTAAACATTTTCCAATTACATTTTAATCTGGTCCAGTACACTCCCAGTTGTTTGACACCAGTCTGGTAGATAATTAAGTGCTCCAGGAATTCAAATTCTTTAAGCAGCCCATTTATTGCCTAATACAGCTAGGTAGGGAAGAGGATATACAGTGCTGGGCCTAGAGTCAGGAAGACCTGAGTTCAAATCCAGTCTCACAAACTGTGTTACTGTGCAGAAATCATTTGACTGTAAAATGAACTGTAAAATGAGTATAAGAACAGCACCCACCTCCCAGGGTTGTTGTGAGGCCCAAACAAGATAATATTTGTAAAGTGCTTAGTGTAGTGCCTGCCACATAGTAGGCATTTCATAAATGCTTGTTTCCTTCCTTCTCAGTCCAGAGGTCCCTACCACTTTTTGTGTCAGGGACCCCACCTTTGGCAATCTGATGAAGCCTATGGACCCCTTCTCAAAACGTTTCTAAATGCACAAGGAAAGACATAGAACTGCAAACGAAACCAATCATACTGAAATACAGTTATTGAAATGTTAAAACACAAAAACAAATTCATGGACCTGAGGTTCAGAAGCTCTGGCCTAGAGTTTGACAACCTTTTTGCCAAGCTAAGATTTTTTACTATAAGGTTTTTTTGTTATCACTAGATTAGACCTTTATGCCTAATGTCATTTATAACTACTTAACAGAGCCAATTTGGAGTTATTCCAATGTCCTTCCTACCTTTCACTCCCAAAATACAGAATGGGGCAGGTTGGGGTGGCTTTCAATGAGTCGGCTATGACTTTTTGAAGCCAGTGAAATTATGCATGGACAGTTCTTTGCAAACTTTAAAGTCTTATGTGTCAGTTATTGTTATTACAACTATAATTATTACAAGGACTGTTAATTTTACACAATGTGTCTCTATTTTTTTTTAAGCTTCAATTTGACACCTCTTTTCCTTAAGAGGAAGCTCTAGCTGTGCAGTGAAACAACTCTCTGTCTGATAAGTCTCTCCATCCCCATCTCAGGCCAGGGGCCCCTCTGACACAACACTCTCGTGGAGAATTATCTAATGCATACTGTACTTTGGCCTACTTCTAAATGACACAGAAAGAGGCCTGTAACAAATGCCTCTTGGAGGCAGGGTGCCTTTAAGAAGCAGCAGCTATTAAAAGCTTAGGCTGTCAAGGAGGAAAAATAAATAAATAAAATCAAGCACATTTAGACTATCAGAGGAGTAAAGAAAAAAATGTCAAGACCTAGAAGAAAACCAAACAAACCCAGTTGACAAAAACTCAAAGCTGTAAAAAGCCCAGATTCCAAAAGTAGTCTAAAAAGGACCTATCCTTGACATAAAGAGATGCCCCAGAAATGAGTAATGGGTAAGATGGCATATAAGGCAAGAAAGGAGAGATTCAAATTAATTCTTTTTTTTTCCTCCTGCAAAAATGCCATAAAGTTATAATCTTGAGATGGTGAAGAGAGATACTCTTGGGGTTAAGAAGACTGGTGTTCAAAGTCTGCCTCTCAACATACCAGCCTTGGAACACCAAGCCAAGTCACCTCACTTCTCACTTAGTGCCCAGGACAGCTTCAGATCTACCTGAGGAGAGAAAAGGACAACTTCCCCCACCTAAGAGTCATCTACCAATGAAATCACAGGTCCAGTTCAAATTTCTAAAGCTCAATAACTAGATTTGCAATAACCCTAGTTACTTAAGCAGTACCAAATGAAACCCTTAGGTTAGAAGGCTATATGCCTTTTGTTCTTCTCACTCCAGCAGTTATTCCCATTACCTCCTTCTGAAAATAACTAGGGCCTTTAATTAATGTGGATGAATTCATCAGCACCACCCCCCCAGGGGGAAATTGAGACACAGTAAGTGCTAAGTCTCCTGCAGAGGAGGAGCCCACAGGTTAGTTCAACAGGGAATACAGTTACAAGAACCTCTGGCCGAGGGAAGAAGGGAAAGGGTGGAACCAGAAATTCAAAGCACGACTGAGTTCCAGGTTAAAGATTTGTTTTGCACTATTAATCAGCATGTAATCAAATCAATTCAATTCTAGGAGGCCTCCTAGAAAGAGGACAGAAGCACAGGGCTTGAGAATGTTTAAACATGTCTGTCTCTAATTTTCATGAGTTTACAGATGAGAAATGAAACTTCTTGTTTAGCATTGGGAGAAACCAAAGGCTCATTTCTTCTCGTCTTCTCTCCCCGCCCCCACCCCCCCCCAACACCAACTTTAATTTAACAAAGGGTCAAAGCTAACAAAAGTCAAAGACACAAGTAGAACAATAAAGAGAAAGGCATAGCAAGGATATCAGGAAAGACATGAGTTCAAAACCTGTCTCAAGTACCAGCTGCGTTGCCCTGGGCAAGTCACTTAGCATATCTAACCTCAGTTGCTTCATCAGTAAAATGAGACTGGCAATATCATGTATTTAAAGGGCTGCAAGAATAAATTTCAATAACTGCTTTACAAACTTAAATCACTATATTATTTCAGAAAACAAAATAAAATAAACCAAAAATAAACTGATCTGGCCTGTCCGGAAAGCATCAAGGTGTCCAATTCTTGCACTTTTAAAAGTGAATTCAAATTAACTCTTGGGAGTCTTAAGAATTTTGTGACATAATCAGAAATAAATGTGAATTATCCCAAAGACAATGGAATGACTGGCCAGCTGGGCCCGGCTAGAGATTAATAGCTGCAAAGGGGGCTCTGAAAAGTACAGCGCAAATATTCAAGTGGATCTAAACCTATCCATTTGGAAATTCCATCCAATGACACAGAACATTATCCTCCTTTCACCTAAAAGGCTACCCAGTAAAATGATACAGTGGCCCGAACAGACTCAGATGTTAGTCTTAAATTGATTGCAAATATTCATGTGGATCTGAAACCCTATCCATTTGGAAATCTCCTCCATCGATGTGGAACGTTACCAATCCATGCCAAACCACCCATTAACCTTTTTTTTCCACATCCTTCCTTCTATTAGTTCCCCACAGGAGGTCCAGTCAACATGCTCCAAGCCTTCCTCCCTTTCTCACGACATCAAGGCAGTAATAATGGGACACTCTAAGCTATCCACCTGTCTTACCTCTCCCTCACCATGTGACCAGGCCAGGGCCTTGAGGCCACATGTGGCCCTCTCGATCCTCAAGCGTGGCCCTTTGACTGAGTCCAAGTTTTACAGAACAAATCCTTTTATTAAGGGGATTTGTTCTGTGAAGTTTGGATTCAAAGGTCCTCACCTGAGGAGCTAGGGGGGTCACATGTGGCCTCGAGGCTGCAGGTTCCCCATCCCTGGACCAGGCTATTTTCTCTTCCCATCATACATGTTTCTTTGATGATTATCTTTCACCCCCTTCTTCAAAGTTCCTCATTGGTTCTATGTTGCAGCCTGTTCACAGTCACCATGTACTGTGAACCACTGCCCTCTGGGTAATACCAGTTTGATTTCAACGCCATACAATACCATAGGAATATTAAGTGTCAACTTGTGAAAATAAAAAGTAAAACCCAGAACACAGATGTATAGCCATGGTGGCAAATGTCAGCAGATTGGAGTTTCAAACACAGGCAGCTACAAATTCTAGAGGGTTTATCAGAATAAAGGAGATGGCACCATTACAGCAGAGGGGGCATAAGATCCATCCTGGCCAGTCATGAAAAGAGGAAGGAAAATTAGGGTTTCACTGAAAGCTAGTTCAAATTCAGCTCGTTTCTGGGTGACGTGCCATTTTAACAACAACCAGCCTTCCATGGGACTTTATTGTGCTTATCCAGCCAAAAGGGAAGGGAGAAAGTATGGAGAATGGACACTAGGGACTGTGAGAAGCAAATCCACAATAGGAGAAGCACAACTTTCCATAACAACTCCCACTCTCCAGTCCAATACAACGAAAAAGGCCAAAACAAAAAGGAATGTCTCTGACTATTAGAGTTGGGTGCAAACCAGAAAGGATACTGCTGGGACTTGAACTCAGGAAGACTTGAGTTCTAATTCTGCCTTAGAAACTGTGTGACTGAGGGCAAATTACTTACTGATCTGTGCCTCAATTTCCTCACCTATAAAGTGAGGATAATAAGAACACGTATCTCTCAGGGCTGTTGTGACCATTAAATAACCCAAATTATTTGTTTTGTAAACCTTGAAGTATACTATATAAATCTATTATTTCTGATTTTGTCTCCGATTTCTTGGGCTCCTAGCACAGAGCCTTGCACATAGTAGGTCCTTTCAAAATGCTTGCTAAATTGAATCCGGTAATGTTATTATTTAAACCCAAAGCAGACAGAAATAATTTTATTCAGTCATTTTTCCATTGTGTCCGACTCTTCACTGACCCCATTTGGGGGTCTCTTGGCAAAGATACTGGTGCGTTTTATCATTTTCTCCTCCAGCTTATTTTACAGATGAGCAAACTGAGGCAAACAGGGTTATGTAACTTGCCCAGGGTCATACATCTAAGTAAGTGTCTGAGGCCAAATCTGACTTCATAAAGATGAGCCTCCTAGTTGCCCAAAATATACAAAAGCAAAAACAAACAAAACCAAAACCCACCTTCTGCAACTCTATGGCAAACAATTTTTTGACCTTCATCAGCTGCTCTCAGTTATCATGATCCTTTCCCTCTGCCTGGCCAGAATCCCATGAATCATCATTATGAAAATGGGAGGAAAAAAAATCAGATTAAAAAGTAAAATTTTTGTTCCCTGGTAGAACTTTCAGACAAAGAGAAAACTCTGTTCCCCTTGCAATCAGATGCTCAGCCCTGGAGGGAGTGAAGCGGAGGGGGAGAGGGGGAGGAGGTGGAGGAGGAGGTTTTGTTGGGATCCTAGCACATTCAGGGCTGGCATTCCTTTGCAATCAGCCAGAAGATTTATGTCACAAGAGCTTCATTCAAGCTACACCCAAGAGAAGGCCTTTATTGTGTTCGGGTGCAAGAACACAAGAGATCTGGTAACAAAGAAAAATGGCTCTCTCCCCGGGCCATAGGCTCGGCCAGGCTGGCCTGAACAACTCTGCTGTCATGGTGCTGCCTGCCAGCCGAGCCTTTGCTGGTAGAGAGGGGGACTGGAGTGGCTTTTAAAAGGGGGACACAGCACACTGGGCGCCCAGGCACAAAACAAGGATGGATGGCTAGAGAAAGAGAGACCGAGGGCACGCTTTTGGCCCCTGCCCAAGCGCCACAGCTGAGCTCTGGAGCCCTGGCTGGGCACTCCATAACCAAGATACCAGCTTCTGTTTGCCAGACCGTTCGAAAGACAAGTCTCGGTCCAAAAGGGAAGCAGAATACCAAAGATGAAGATGTGGCAGAGAGGGGCAAGGCTTCACAAGCTGATTTCTTTTGCGGGGAGGTGAGGGGGTAGGGTGGGGGGTGTTCACACTGTGGGGAAAGGAGTCCAACAAAAACCAGGCTGAAGAAGGCAGATGGCAGGCAGGTGGTGGTTATTTCTCGCCTCCCCCCTCTCCCTGCCCAGCTGGTAAATAGGGTCATGAGAAACTTTTGTCAACTGTCTCCACAGAAGAATTTGGTTCCCTGGTGGGGAGATGGGGGTGGAGAGGAGGCAGCACAAGGGAGGGATGCTGAGACAAGCTTAGCACCCTCTGGGGAAGGAGCCCACCAAGCAAGCGGTGCAACAAACAGAAAAAGAAAACAGAGAACATCCAGATTTCATCAACTGAGGCTTCTTTTGCTGCTAGGCATAAGGAACACAAAGGCACCTAATTTAAGAATCATTTTAATCACATCTGGCGGGAAAATAGAATATAACGGCTTAATTTTTTCTTTTGCTCTAAATTTAATTTTAAATGCCCAGAACAAACAGGGTGAAAACAAGAGTTAAGAAGGGGCCAAAAAAAGGCCATTTCATTTCTTGTTAAATTTAATAAGCTTTTTTTTAAAAGAAGCAAACTGTACCTTGCAAGTTCAGTTTCGTATGCATAATCTTCTTTGTTCTGTGTGTATTAAAATGTCAGTTGTTGATGAATGTGCTTATGATAATGATTTTTTCAAGAGGGAAGTTTATGTTACAAAGTAATTAATTAGCTGAATTAAGAAGGGAAGAGGGGACCTAAGGAAAGTCTCACTGTCCTTACACCAAGGACTTAAGTTTTTCGAATTTTCACAAAGGTCTACCTACCAGTACTACAGCCCCCAAAATGCTCAGCTTCCCCTAAGTAAAGGCCCCAATCCAGATGACTAACACCCACCAATACCAGGGTCCCTCCTCAGGCCAGCTGGGCTGACAACCACGGGTCAAATCCCTAGACAGTAAAGCCAACAATAAAAATCTCTGCATAACAAAAGTTTCCAAGTCCCTGCCCCAGATTCCCCAGAGGACTTTGCATACAGTAAAATTCCAGGGCAGCCAGAGGCTCCAGAACAGCAGGCCTCAACAGGTGGTTCTAGGGAGAGCGGGCTCTTTCTCAGGTGACTACTTGGTAAGCTAATGCAGGGCCAGGGGTGGTAAACATGTGAATCAAGTCTGAAGTTTTCACTGTCCCCAGTGGCACAGAACAGGTTAATAGGTTAATAAGTACTTCCTGAATCAAGTAACTGCTATCCTATTTTCTCTGACCAATGAGATTCTTCCATGAGAATAACAGATTACCTACCAAACAGGAATGGCAAAAAATGTAAAAGTATTGAAGGCCTACTTTGGAGCAAGTTAAATTGCAAACTCATAATAGCCTCTATAAACAAGGCTTTTTTCGATATAGATTTGTGGTTTCTCATGTGTGAGGATCTCCTGAGTATGACAAGATTCCTCCACAGATACACAGATAGATCAGCAACTGCATGTAACTGATAATCTTACGGACTTGTCGAGAGTACCAGGAGCTTTAATGAACCCTGCCCATGGTTACCATGCCCTTATATATGCCAGGTAGCATGTGACCCCAGCTCCTTCCAGGCTCTGAAACCAGTTCTTTATCACAGAAATACAGATACAGACTCAGGAGAAGACACTGTTGACTCATTTTAGAGATGATGAAACTAAGGCCCAGAACATGTCCAAGCTGGCAGAGAGAGAGCTAGGATTGAAGCCAAAGGTGACTGATTCCACATCCTTTGTCTTTAACCCTACCATTCTAATACCAGGCTACTTCTAAAACAAATGCTTCACATCATGCATTATCTCATGTTATCCTCTCTCAAGTATGTAATTCAAACGTTTCCATCCCCATTTTACAGATGAGACCACTGAGGCTCAGAGACTGCCTGACTTTCCCAAAGTAACACTATTACATGAGGAAGCCAGGATCCAGATCAGCCTCCAAAGACACCAGTGTTGTTCTTTCCATCACCCCAGTTTAGTGCTGGGATTGCCCTTAGAAAATCCATCTGGTCTAACTGCTTTCATGCTATATATAGCTAAGAAGAGAACTTACCCTGCCTAAGAGAGTTAGCCAAAGAACCTGGACTAAAATCAAGGGCTCCCACCTTTTAGTCCACAGCCCTTTTCTTCCAAGCAAATCTGCTTTCTGAAATCTTTATGCGTAAGAGAGCAACACAACCTGTCAATCAGTTGGATCAATAAGCACATATTAAGCACCTATGATATGCCAGAAGCTGGGGGGAAAAAAGGTGACACCAAGACATTTCTTCCATGCTGTCTGCACCTTGGCCTATTCCTAGGGTGGTCCTGCGGAGATCTTAGACTCAAGGTTGTCTGCTGCCCACAGGGGTAGCCTGCTTTCCTTCCCACCCTTTCATTACCATCAAGGAAGGAGAATTCAATGAACGTTTATTGCTCATTTATGAGCCAAACTCTTACTTCTATGACTCATCACAGCATGGAAGTAAGCCTGGGTTCTCAAAGACCAATAATATAAGCTATAATAAGAGCCAGCATTTATATAGCATTTTAAGATTTGCAAAACATTTTTTATGTGGCATCTCATTTGATCCTCACAACCCAGTGAGGGAGGTGCTATTTTCATCCCCACTTTACAGATGACAACAAACTGATTCTGGGAGAGGTTAGGTGATTCACCCAGGGTCACAGAGCTCTAGCTAAAGTACAGAAGTCCATCTACTACTTGTTGTCATGGAAAGAGGGCTACAAAATACTGCAGCTCAAGGAAGAAATGAACATATTCTCACGGGATTAAGACTCAAAGGTGCCTGACCTCTTTGATCCTCACTTTCTTTCCCTATAAAATGGGGAAGGAACACCACCACTCACCTGATGGAAGGAACTATTATGAGAAAAGTACTTTACAAACCCTAAAATCCTCTATAAACTTGGAAAAGCTTCAAGGGGTAGCCCAGAAACCAACTTCTCACCTATTGTCTAAGGACCAACATAACTAAATGCAGAGAGAACTTTTGGATCCACAAGGCTGCCCACAAGGTAATGAATTTTTTAATACCAGCAACTGCTAAAATGTGGAGGGGTCGGCCTACCAATAAAATCGGGCCTCTTTCAAAATGTCCAAGCACGTGTGAATGACACCCATGCTGGCAGTGGGGGACCGAGAGAGTGAAATTAGCCAAGGTTTCACCCTCATGGGGCTTACAGTCTTGCAGTCAGATGGCTCCTCAAACATTGAGGCAGCTACGAGAAACAGAAGGAACACATCAGCATCCTGCTCACCGTGGTAGAGGAGAATCAATCAATTTCCCATTTCCACCTGACCCCCTCTCCCCGCAAAGCCACCAGCCCAAACTCTAGGTCATCCCCATCCGGACTTCACAGGCCCAAGCAGGAAGCAGCACATTTCCACCTGTGTGCGACATTCAGAGGAAGGGAGCAGGCCCACCCATGTCAACTTTTCTACAGCCAGACCCTGCTTTGAGGGGAAGAGCCAAATGGCCTTCATTCTGTTTCCTGCTTAAGCTCTGAAAGGAAGCCGCCTATTTAGAACTAGAAATCCCATCTATTATTTAAAGTCCTTGCCGTTCAAACAGGCTTTTTAAACCATGGACAAATAATAAAGCATTCATACCTAAGAAAATGAACGTAGCCTTCTAAAGGGGTCTGAGATGGAGTCTGTGAGCAGGCAGGAGGCCGGGCAATTACAGAAGAAACCACAGGATGTTAGCAACTGTGCTGTGTATTACCAAGAGGCAGAAGTTTTGGAGTAAGGCTCTGTAGCGCAAGGATTTGGAAGTCAGGAAGACCAGGGGTTCAAATTCTGCCCACCACACTAGCTGGCAAGTCACTTATTCTCTCTGGACCTCAATTTCCCCATCTGTAAAACAGACATAATTCAAGTCAAAGGCTTTATGCTAGGCACAGTGAACACCAAAAGAAAAATAAAATAGGCCAAGCGAAAAACAACCCCGTGCAAACAGGTAAGATACACATATAACAAATAGCACCTGCCTACGGGGGTTACTGTGAGCACCAAATGAAGACAGATAGACAGACAGATAGAGATAAAGATACACACAGATATATTGACATATATACACCTAATTCTTAAACCTTGAAACATCATTATGAATGCAAGTGATGATGATGAAAATGATGAAGATATTGATAATGATGATGATGGGGGGGTGTTGTTTTTCAGGTATAGGTTGGACAGGATGGCCACTAAAGTCCCTTTCACCTGAAAGTCTGTGAATATTCCCCTTTGGATGAATTTATACAGGCTTACGAAAGTCAGTTGGTCAAACACGCATTTATTAATAAGCACCTACTATGTGTAAGGCATTGTGCTAAGTGCAGGGCAAAAGAGAGTATCTGCTGTTAAGGAGCTCACAATCTAACAAGGGAGCCAAAATGAAAACAACTATATACAAACAAAATGTACACAGAATAAACCAAAGATAATCTCAGACAGAAGGTACTAAAATTAAGGACGACCCAGAAGGGCTTTTTGAAGGTGGGACTTTACCTAAGACTTAATGACAGCCAAGGAGGCAGACATAAGGAAGGAGAGGGATCCAGAAGGGGGACAGCCGGTAGAAATGCAAACTAGGTTTTTCTCCTTCAGTTGATCGACAAAAATGTGTTAAGTGTCTACTATGTGCCGGGCAAACTCGAACTTCAAGCAAGTTTCTCCAAGCTTATAACAAGACTACTTGTCATACACCAGAAATGGAACATACCATTTGAGGGCTTTTCAGGTACTAAAAAAGGTCTTGGGATATCATCCAATCCAACCAGAAAGAAACTGAGGCCTAGGGAAGTTAAAAGACTTGCCCAAGGTCACACAGAGAAGAAAGAGAAGAGGCCAGATATGAATTCAAGTCCTCTGACTCTAAATCTCTGGGCTCTTTCCACTAGCAAATGCCTTCTAAAGCCTTCGATGCAATTAAACAACAGCCAAATTGGCTTAATCCCACTGCACCTGCTTGTAGGAAAGGATGGTTTAACCTTAATGTATGGTTAATGAAAATGGAAAGATCTTTCTGGGGCATTAATAGGCCCATGTGACCTACCTGAGTCACATGAGCCTATGGTAGAAGAGAGGAGCTTGCCAGAGTCACATGAGCCTATGATAGAAGGGAGGAGCTTGCCAGAGTCACATGAGCCTGTGGTGGGAGGGGCTTGTCATGAGTCACATGAGCCTGTGGTGGGAGGAGTTTGTCACAAGTCACATGAGCCTGTGGTGGGAGGAGCTTGCCATGAGTCACATGAGCTTATGGTAGGAGGACCTTGCCTAATGGGTGGAGCAGGAAGTCAGAGTGAGTGAACATCCTCAAACCCAAACTCCAGTCATCCTTCATGGTCCCACCTCAAATCCTACTTTTCTCCAAAAAGTTTTCCCCTTCACCACTCTAGCTCATGTTAACCTCCCTCCAGTTTGATCTCTATAGGGTGAGGACTGTCTGTTCCTTCTCTTTGTATCCTCTGCTCACAGCACAATGCCTGGCACATAGTATTAGGTGCTTGATAAATATTTATTGATTGGATAATTTGTCTGCATAATTCCCTTGGGGACTTAACTATTCTGCTTTGCCTTATTTCCTCCTCCACGTCCTATCTCTCCAACTGTAAAATACTTTCAGGCTGAGGACTTATATTTATTGCCTCCATGGTGCCTGGCGTAAGACTTAAGCATGGCAGAGCTTCAACAAATAGTTTTGGAGCTAAAGTGAATTAAAACCAGGCTTTGGAAAGGATGCTGCAAAAGCATCATCAACAACAACAGAAGTCATGTGTCTAAGCTTTGTTGCTTCAGCTAAGAGCCCTGAGCCAAACCCCATGGAAAGGGCAACTTGTAGTCATCTTCACTTTTCCCCTCCTTGCATTAAACTCCCATGTTTCTTTTCTAGTGAAGGACCAACTACCTAAAATATGAACCACATGGAATGAGCTGCCATCTTGAATTCTGAACCAGACCTGGAGAGTCTCCTTCCAGGCTGCCATTCACCTAAAAGGCACACTTTAAGATGAGGAATCCATAATTATTACAACTGTCCTGGTTTTCCTAAGCAAAGGGGAATAAAGATAGCTAGGTGGTACAGTGGACAGAGTGCTGGGCTTGAAGTCAGGAAGCTTCAAATTCCTGAGTTCAAATCTTGTCTCAGGTACTAGCTGTATGACCTTGACCAAGATACTTAACCCTGTCTGCCTCAGTTTCCTCATTTGTAAAATGAGATGGAGAAGAAAATGGCAAACCACTACAGGATCTTTGCCAAGAAAACCCTAAATGGGGATCACAAAGAGTTGGACACAACTGAACACCACCACAATAAAAGGAGAATATGTCAATGGCACCCAGATTTAGGCATCATCTGCAAGATACATCAAGCCCCACCTTTTCAAGGCAAAAAAAGTTTTGCAAATAAGGTAGTAGGATAAATTTTGACCCTCCAAAAATATTGTTCCAAGGTGAGAAACAATTGGCTATTCAATCCACTTAACTTAAGATGAAAACATACCACAGTGAGTAAAAAATGAAAATTCATCGTGCAAAACAGAATGGAGTTCCAAATGCAAATTCTGTTTCAGGTTATCTGTTATTTCCCTTTTGTATGTGAAGATGACATAGCTAGCTGGCTGGCTTACTTCCTGAGCTAGGCTGCCCTTAAGTGGCAGAATTTCTCCCTGCCCCTACCCCACCCTCATCCCCTTTATCCTGCTTGAAGCAACTACATGGGCACAGCTTGTGGGCTATCACCAGGAGGATTTCAAGCCAGGAAGACCAGGGTTTGAATACCAGCATATGCCACTCATAGGACTATCTCCTCCTTCTCTTCTGGGCCTCAGTTCCCTCACCTGTAAAATGGGCATAACAGCCTACAGTACCTACTTTTAAAGATAATGTACACTAAGTGCTTTGCTAACTTTGAAGGAACATATCAAGGAGTTATTAAGTCAGTCGTATCAAGTCAGTTATTAAGGATTAAAAGAACTCTAAGTGGCTGAAGGCATTACAGATAATGGAATTTCCTGAAGGCAACGCATATCCACAAGGAACTCATCAATAGATGTAGGAACCTGAAAAAGTAAACACTGGGGATATCAATATTGTATGGAAGAAATATAGCTGTGTTTCCCTCTACAAGAACCATTCTGACAATCAGTGATGACACTCACTACGACCATAATTCAGTGCTCAAAATGTCCTTGATTACATCAGATACTTCCCCTAGAAGGGAAGGACACAGCTCATGGCCAAACTTTTGGTGATGAGTCTGTGTCCAGGAAAAACTGAAATTCTTAACCAGACCAATCATAAAAGGAAGAATGTATATAGCGCTTTAAGGCTTACAATGTGCTTTATATCTATTATCTCACTTGATGGCCACAGCAACCCTGGGAGGGAGGGGCTGTTATTACCCCCATTTTATAGACAAAGAAACTGGGGCTGAGGAATTGAGTTGTCCAAGGTCACAAAGACAGGCAGGATGTGAACCTGGATCCAAAGCCTTTCTAGCTTGGTAGCGCCTCCCATTGCTTGGTTGTTTGTGCTCATCCTCCACCGGCATGGCCTCCCGTGCCACTGGGTGGCTTCAGAGTAGACCAGACAATGAGGAGAACCAACTCTGGATTTGGAGTCAAAATTCTGGATTTGGAATGAAAATTCTGGCTCTGTGTGGTCCCCACCCCCACCACCTCCCCCGGGCAAATTCCTTCAACTCCTTCAGTTCCTTCAACTCAAACTCCATCAACTCTCCAGTAAAATGAAGGAGTTAGACCTCCAATGTTCCTTTTTCACTCTAAAGCTCTGAGCAAAGACTTGTCACCAAAAGGCTGACCATGAGATGATGCATTTTTTTTCAGCATGGCCTGAAGTATAGGGGGGTTGTATTCTTCCCTTGTGGAGGGACTACCTGATGAAATCAAGGGTATTTTGAGTATTAAAACATCCTGTATTGAGCTCATCATCGATTGTCAGAACAGTTCTTGTAAAGGGAAAACCAAGCTATATGAAAACAATTAGAAAGCAATCTACAAGGATACAGGAGTTCAAAATAGTACCCAATCAAGTGTTAAATTATACGGTACAGAAAGCAGCCAGAATATTAGACATCTCGTTCTAGCAACAAAGGCCAATATTTCTAAGGCCTCATTTTTACAGAGGAGGAAACTGAACCTCAGGGAGCAGAAGGGACTATGGAGGTCACAAACTAGCCAGTGGCAGAGTCTGCACCTCGAGCTTCTACCTCCAAGCCTAGGCCCCAGTTCCACTGTACCATGCTTACTTTCTGTTATTATTTTAATTATTCTAATATAATTCTATATTCCAATATAATTCTATAATTATGCTAATAATTATGCTACAGGAATTCTGAGATGAAAAAGGTCTAAAGGTTTGAAAAAATACTGAATTGAATATTAATAAAACTCAGAATGATTATTGGAAAAGTATGCATCATCCAAATTCTGGCAACAAAGGGCAAACCACGAAACCAAAACTGCACCATCCCACTCACGTAACTCGCTGTACAGTCATCAAGTTGGCCAGACAATTACTGTTCCTCCTAATACATTCATTTCTGAATCATGATTGCGTAGATAGCTGTGCCCTATCAAGCTCTACAAGGGCCAATCTCCTATGAAACTGTATGGACAGCCACTGTGGGGTCAAGCAACTGCCTGGTGCCGATGCATTGTGGGTTAAAGGGGAGGAGAGGAGATTGCTGAACACCCTCCATACTCCAACATCTCTCCCTGGTTCAGTAGGTTACAAGCTAAAATGAAATTTCTCTGGCTCAGTCTTTACTTAGTCTCTGGAGTACTACTCTAATTTGTATCACGGGATAAGAAGCCACAATGACACCACCCCACATCCTACCCCACCCAGTAATAATGAGAAATAGAAACTTCTGAGGCTCAAGAGGTACCAGAGAGAGCTCTTTGCAGAGCCCCTTAAAAATGGCTATCAGCAATACTACAAGAGTGGGCAGGTTGAGGCTAGTGGCCTCAGCCAGCCAAGAATCTTAATCATAACCACTTATTCTTTATGTAAATATGAAAGAAGGCCTACAATAGTAGATTAAGCATGCTACCAGGAGCCAGGACTGGAAACTCAGGCCTCTCTCAGCCACTGATATCTGTGTGAACTTGGGCAAATCAACCACTGTAAGCCTCTTTTTCCTTTTCTGAACTATCACCTCCTATCCTTATTTACATTTTGTTGCGAGGGTCACTTGAGATTAATGTGCATTAGAGTGCTATGAACACACCAAACCTTGGCACAAATGTTAGATGGCCATATTATTTTATTAGCCAGTCTCCAAAGGATGGATTCTTCCACATGAAAGGGCTTCTAAGATCAAAGATTGTGAGAAACGCGGTTTTGGGGATCACTGGACTTCCTAGGCAGGGCCAAAGTCCTGAGGAAAAACCCTGTGATAATCCCTAGGGAAGGCTGTACAGACCACAGGACTTGAAGAGGAAGACCAAGTGGCAGCACCCCCCCCTTAATCTGTGGGGATCACAAGGCCTCCTAGGGGTCAGACCCTAAGGAGGACCCAAGTGATGGCCCCTTAGAACAGTTGTGGGGAAATCACAGGACCTCCTAGGGTTAGACCCCAGGAAAGAGCCACATGATGACACTTAAGGAAGGCTGTGCAGACCACAGGACTCCCAGAGGAAGACTAAGTGGTATAAAAGATCATGGGAACAATCAAGCCGAAACCTTCATTTTGTAGATAATGAAAGAGAAGCAAAGAAAGGTAAGTCACTTGACTAAGGTCACACGGTTAGCAGTAACAGAACAAGTCACCAAGTGCTCATACAATGCCAGGCACTGTGCTAAGCAGTTGGGATACAAAGAGAAGGGGAAAAAAAAAACAGTCTCGGCCTTTGAGGAGTTTACAATTCTAATGGAGAAGACAACCTGTAAAAGGAAGCTGAAGGGGGTGGGGAGAGACCCAGTAAGGGGCATGGTGGGAGTGAGAAATCCAGAGGCATAAACAAGTGAGTTGGACATGGCTGGCCTGGGGGCAACTTCCTTAAAAAGGAGATTATGAGAGGAAACAGCCAATTCAGTGGGAGGAAGGGGCTACTGGGGTATAGAAATCCTGCAGCTTTAGAAGGACCCAGGTCCTCTAGTTTCAAATCCAAGGCAAATCTTTCTAGGACTGGCAGAATTAGGCCAAAACACCATGGTCACCTGAAATCTAGTTCAATGTTCTTTTCATTCTCTCTGCCTAGCTCCCCCTTTTCAAAGCCACCTGCCGGAGCATTGTGGACCTCTCCACAGATGAATCGGAGAGATCAGAGAAGATGAGAATCAAGGCTTCCTGTACACCTGGCCTGGAACCAGGAATCAGGACACAGCCACCATAGTGAGGCTGCTTTCTAGGGGGAAATGATTTTACCAGGTCATTGTGTTACTTGAGTATAACTAACACACGTGGGATGGAGGCCAAAAGAAACCAGCCTTATGATGAATACTGCTCTTTGCTTCCAGGCTAATTCCAATTGACCTCATTCCTTCGGAGGCCTAAACTACCCCACCCCTTCACTTATCTCACTCCCTCTTCCTTAACAACCGATTAGGGCAAGAACAGTATATGGGGTACACAACCCATTCAGGGGAGTCAGGAGGCTCACCAGCTATGTGCAGGGCACTATAATGGCCACTGGTGAAGACACAGCGTTTTGAGAAGACTCGGTCTCTGATCCTGAAGAACGTAGGCTAAATAGGATCACATATAATTTTATTTTTCATAAATAAAGGAGAAACAAATAGGAAAGCATGCTACTGTGAGATCAGAAAAGGGTGAAAGATTGAAGAAGACAAGACTCATGAAGCAAGTGGTATTTGGATTTTAACGATCTCTAGGAATTGTCTTGTATAAAGGGGGAGAAAGGGCACAGCTGGTACTGGAATCAATGTGAGCCAAGGCTCTGAAGAAGGAAGGCCCTGGAATGCTTAAGATGTGGAGGTGGAGGAAAAGGAGGAAAAGAAGGAGGTGGAGATAGCATTTATTTAGTAATGAAAAGCTTGCAAAGTCTTTTATACATAATATCTCCTTTGATACAACAAAACTCTGAGATAGGTACTATTACTAACCCCATTTACCAGACGAGAAGACTGAGTCAGAGAAGGGTTAACTGACTTGCCCAATGTCACAAACAAGTATCTGAGGCAGGATTCAAGCTCGGGTTTTCCAGACTCCAAGGTCGAGGCTCTATCTACCAGTGATTATATGATGTGGAGTAAGAGAAGAGAGAAGATGAACACAGCTTAAAATAAGGTTCAAAAGACACAGTGGCCACCTTAGGTTATCAAGGATCTTACATACCAAGCAAAGACATCTGATCTGGAATCAACGTGGAAAGGGGAACTGCAGAAGACTGTGGAGTAAAGGCACGATAAGATGAACTCTGTATCTGAATAGAATTATTGTCACAACCATTAAAGACGGATTGGAGGGGAGACAGAGTTAAAGCTTAGAAAAACCTTTCAGGAAGGTGGGAGGTTCACAGGTATTAACACACTGCACATGTTTTTGGACTTTCTAAATGTATTCACCAGTTGTGCTGACTCTTTTTCCATCTCCAAAAAACCAAAATAATATTTGTCACATGGGATGGCTCTTGGGAAGGGAGATGGGATACTCTGATGATGTAAGAAACAGAAAACAACAATAAAAAATTATCTTTTAAAAAACTGTTAGGAAATTATATTATATTCTAGGAAAAGGGTTCAGTGACCAGAGACTCTTGATTTCACAGAATCTGGAAGTGGAAGGAGCCAATGAGTGGGGTAAGCTAGAAAAGAATTGTCGGCTTTGGAATGAAACGACCTGAATTCAAAGCCCTGCTTCTGCCACTCTGCCATTACTTGTTTCCTTAAAGCAAGTCATTGTACTCTCTGGGCCTCCTTCCTGGACTGTAATAGGACAGGTCCAGACTAGATGGCCTCTAGCAATCAGAGAGGGGAGGTGCACAGGTAGGGAAGGAACAGGGAGAGGACAGATAAAAGAGATACTGAGGAGGTAGAATCAAGAGCATTTTGCACCAGACTCAAATAAAGAAGATAGGCCAGTCAAATTTACCATGAGGGTTTGGAGCATGGAATAATGGGTGAATGGCATTACCAATGACAGGAAGTGAAGCAGATTAATGGGGCAAGATGAGCTCAGATCTTCCCAGCTTGTGTGGGACATCCGGACACCAATACTGTATAAACTCTGTGAGATCAGAGTATCTCACATCCGGCTCAGAGGTCATCCAGGCCAAACTGTGCCTTAACAGGAAGCCCCTTCCACAGCACCCCAACAAGCGGCCAGGTATCCTTTCCCTAAGGGCCTCGACTGAATATGGAACCCACTACCTCCCCAAGTCATCGATTCCTCTTTTGAATGGTTCCATTTTTAAGGATTTTCATATATTGAACCTAAATCTGCAACTTCTATCCACAGATACTAGTTCTGCCTTCTGGGGACAAGCAGAATAAAACTAACCTTTCTTCCATGTGGCAGCCTTCCAATATTTAAAGACAGCTAAGATGGCCTCCCTCCCAAGTCTTTTCTAACTCCAGGCAAACTAATGATAATAATGAAAAGAGAAATAATAGCTAGCATTTATATAGCGCCTACTATGTGGCAAGCCCTGGGCTAAGCACTTTACAACTATTTTCACAACCCTTCGAGGGAGGTGTCATTATCATCCTCATTTTACAACTGCAGAAACTGAGGCAGACGGCAGTTAAGTGACTTGCCCAGCATCAACCAGTTAACGTGTCTGAAATCATATTTGAACTCAGATCTTCCTGACTTCAGGCCCAGGGTTCTATGAACTATCTAACCAACCCACATTCCTTCTCTTAACATTTAATAGCTGTTGTGTTCCTGGACAAGCCACTTAACTTCTCTGTGACTCAGTTTCCTTATCTGGAAAACGGCAGTAATAAGTGCATCTATTTTACAAGACTCTTGTAAAAAAAAAATCAAAGGAGATAATAATTATTATTGTTTATATCAATCCTCATATGGCATGAAGACAAGGCCCATAACCATCCAGTTGTCCTCTGGATGTCCTCTCTAAAATTTGGTACCAAAAAGTGAACACATCATTCTAGACTTAGAATGACCAGGGCTGAGTATGAGGCAGAGTGGATGATAGGGAGCTAATGGGACCCCTAAAAAGGAAAAACCCTTGAACTTTCCCCACAAATTTCAGCAGCCAAGTCCCTGGTGGCACTAGGCTCATCCCAGTATAATCTTTTCAACTGTCCAGTCCTTTGGCTGTGCCCTGTGCCCGCATGCTCTCCCCTTCCCCCACCAGCTCAGCCCTTCATTTTCGGTTACCTCAGGACCACCCCAGGCTACTTGCCACTCCTTAATCCCATCCAGATTTTCTCAGTCTTTTTCAGTCTAAAAATATCAGTCCCATCCTCATCAAATGCTCAGATCCTTAGAATCTGGCCCACTCGTATTGGCATCACAAATACCACAGACTCACTAGGAATCTCACCCACCCAACTGGTGTATTAATAAACTGGCTACTTGGACTGAAAGAAGGCTTGAGAGGTTGAATTCTTTCAAGGTAGACCTACCCCATACCCCTGAATTTCGAGGTTCCTAGCATCCCAAACTACAACATGAGGAATTCCCCACCCCTAGATAAGATAACCATAGTCACCTCCCTAGGCCGAGGTACTATGCCTTCTTTAATATAGCCTAAGCTATATTAAATTCTTGAATTCTTTCAAGGTAGACCTACCCCATACCCCTGAATTTCGAGGTTCCTAGCATCCCAAACTACAACATGAGGAATTCCCCACCCCTAGATAAGATAACCATAGTCACCTCCCTAGGCTGAGGTACTATGCCCTCTTTAATATAGCCTAAGCCTGAATTAGCCTTTTTTGGCTCTGCTGCCATACTATTGATTTTATTTTTTAAACACTGTTGACTCTTAATAAGCTTACAATCCACTAAAATGCCCTATCTTTTAAAAATGAACTGCAGTCTAACCATAACTCCCCCATCTTGTTCTTGTGAAATTGATTCTTCAAGGGTAAGACTTGACCATTTTTCCTGTTAAATTTTATCTTACTCGGTTCAGCCCTACCTTCCATCTTGTCCAGAGACAGCTAAGTGGTTTGGTGGATAGAGTGCTATGACCCTGGGCAAGTCATTCAACCCTTCTCAACCCATTTCCTTTTTGAGAAAATAGATATAACGACAGGACCTACACTCACAGAGTTGTTGTGAGGATCAAATGAGTTAAAACCTGAGGCTGAATCTAGCCTCGATCCTGCCTTAGCTGGGCCAACACTGGGCAAAAAAATCACTGAACACCTCTCAGCTTGAGATTCCCCTTCTGTAAAATGGGCATAAAACAGCACCCATTTCACAGGGTTGTCATAAGGATCAAATGAAATAATACATCTAAGAGTAAGCTTTGCAAACCTTAAAGCACTCTGTATCATTACTATTATTGTCGAGATCTTTTTTTATCAACATCACAAAGCATTTATTTAGAGCTTACTATGTGCCGGGCACTGTGCTGAGTTCTGAGGGATTCAAAGAAAAGCCCCCCCAAAAAAATCCTTAAGGAGCTCATATTCTAATGGAAGAGAAAATATGCGAAAAAAGCCTTGTAGATCCCCACTCTGTAACCAATGTTAGTGAGTCCTTCTATCTTTATATCATCTAAAATATGGTAAGCAAGCTATTTACACCTTCATCCAAGTCAGTGGTTAAAAATATTAAACAGAACAATGTCCACCACAGATTCCTGGAGCCTACCCCCAAGAGATCTCATTCTAAGTCAAAACAAAACATTAATGGCTATTCTTTGGATCCAGTTAATAATAATGAAACCACCTGGTGCTGATTTGGGGAACTTAGGAAAGACATTCAGGTTGGAAAGAGACAGACTTGGGAGTAATCATCTAAAAGAGTTAAAACTGAGTTAGTAAATGAGATTTCCAAGGCAGAGGACCCCCGAGATAGGAGAGCCAAAAACATCACATCATGAAATATCCACTTTATGGGTTCTGGAAAAGGAGAAAGATCGAGCTTTGGATATAAAAAAAGGGGCAGTGAGAGACAGGATGAGAATCCAGAAAGAATACGATATCTCTGAAGTCAAAAGAGAAGGTATCCCGAAAAAGGAAGCAAACGGAATGTTGTATTGAACTATCTATCACCCCTCTTCTCCAGAACATAAACTCTCTGACGGCAGGTAAGGCTTTTGGTTTTGTCTTTGTACCCCCACAGCAACAGTCAGTGCCCAACATATAGCAGAAATCCCTGGTGAACTGAATCGACAGTGAGACTGGCAAAAAGAGTGCAAGGGTTGGTTATTAGTTGGTTATTGCATTCCTACCCTTCAAGCTAACTGTATGTCTCCCACTCCTCATCACTGAAGTTCTTAGGAAGTTAGTCAACATCTGTCCTCTCCACTTCCTCAGCACCTACTTCTGCAACCTGTCCAGCATTAGACTATCCCACCACTCCAACTCTCATCAAGATCACCCATGGTGTCTTAACTGCCCAATCCAACAGTCTTTTCACAGACCTCTAACCAAGACCTTTCTCCAGCATTCACTGCACAGCAGACAAAGGAACACCTTCCTTCCTCCCTAGGCTGTAAGGATACTTCCAAAGCTTCTCCAGGCAGTCAGACCAGTCTTTTCATCGGTTCTTCAACTTTCCCCTAACCCACCAAGTGAATTTGCTCCCAAGTGAAGCTGTCAATGCTTCGAGGCTCTGTCTCTCCTCTCTCTTCTAAGTCAATGTTTCAATGATCACCTCTTAGCCCTGGACTCCTAGATACGATTAATAAACCCAGCCTCTCCTCCAAAGCCCAGAACCTCCAACTGCCTTTGGGACAGTGCCCCCCATCCAAGACTATTCACCTCACCTCCCCCAAAATACCTGCCCCCCCAATTCCTTACTGATGAAACAATCACCCCTCCCCTCAATCATTCAGGCTCAAAACTTTAGTCATTTCTGACTGTTCCTTCTTAGGTACTCTCTCCAACCCCACACACAATCAGCTGTCTAATCCTAATAATTCTAATTTCAAAGTATCTAAAATAGGAATTCTAACCTGGGGTCCATGAAGAGATTTCATGGGGAAATCTGTGAATTTAAAGAGAAAAAAATTACATCTTACTTTCACTGGCCTTCGGTTTCCTATGTATTTTTATTTTGTGTATTTAAAAACAGTAAGATGAGGAGTCCATAAGTTTCAACCTAAAGGCTTCCTTAATCATCTTCCTTGCTGGTCTGCCTGCTTACTGTCTCTCCCTTATCCAGTCCATCCTTCTCTCTGCCAAAATAGTCTTCCCGTTAATAGAAGGCTGACCCTGTCACATACACCCCCTACCCAAAAACCTAGAAGTTTCCTACTGCTTACTGGATAAAAAAGAACTCAAAACCTTGGCATTTAATGTAGATATCATGGTACCGTACTGGCTCTGGGTTCAAATCCCACCTCCCAAGCTTACCACCAGGGTGTTTAGAGAAGTGGAGCTAACTTTTCTACAACTCAGTTTTCTCATCTATAAAATGGGGGTGGGGAGAGAGACACTAACCTGGAGTCCATGAGCTTGGTTTTCTTTTTAAATATTTTTATAACTGCATTTCATTAGAAAGGCTTCCTTTGTAATCCTATATATTTATTTTATTCATTTAAAAACACTATCCTGAGAAGGGATCCATCATGGCACTTAAAAGGTTAAAAACTTTTGGACCAGATGTTCACCAAGGTGCCTTGGAGCTCTAGATCTGTGAACCTAGTTTCTCACCCCATACTCCCATTGAGGCCCTCTTTGTTTTAATCAGACTGGGCCCCTAGCAGCTCCCTAATCTCATCCTGCTCTTTCCTGCCTGGAACATACTCCCTCCCCCTTCAGGAAACCTTTCCTTATCCCTCCCTTCCCAACCCCCAACTAAAAGTCACTCCCACCTCAAATTTTGTTTAAGAGAGCTATAAAGTCATGGAGAACATAGAGCATGTTCAATTCTCCCATTTTACAGATAAAGAAACTGAGGCAAAAAAAGGGGCTGAGTAACTAATGAAGGGTCACATGGGGGCTCTAACTCCAGTGCTCTTCCCCCCCTACCCCCACCCTCCCACTCCCCCCTCCCCCCCTCCCCCCCCCCCCCCCCCCCCGCTGTAAAATATCAACCTTTTATCATACTTATTTGTGTCTTATCTCCTTCCCCTCTCCCAACTGAAGGCAGGTTCCTTAAGGATATGAACTCTGCCCTTTTTCATGCTTCTATCATCAGCCTAGCACACAGACTTCCACATAACAATGTCTAATTAGGAGGTCTCTGGTGAACTTTGAGAGAAGTGTCAGCAGAGTGATGGAGGTGGAAGCCAAACTTCGAAGGGGGTGAGGAAACAGTGGGTGTTGAGGAAATAGAAGTTACAGACGAGGAACCCGCCTTCAAGTAGTCTGAAGAGAGGAAGAGGTGGGCGAGGAAACCGAGGCCCCTCTTTCAGGATAAAGGAAACCCAAGCAAAAAAAAAAAAAAAACAGCTGACTTAAGAGTCTCAAAAGCCCTCTTAGTATCTGCGCAGGAGAAGGGGAACATAAGGATCCCTTTGGAGGCAACTTGACTTAGAAAACCACACATTAACATCATCTTTCTTTTATTGTATTTTTATTTATTTTGTCAAATACTTCCCAATTACATTTTAATCTGGTTCTAGCACAAGTTTGAAGCATGTTTTGCCACCTCTGGCCCAGAGCACATAAATGTTAAGTGATTTGTCTCGGGTCACATGCCAGGGTGAGAAAAGCAGGATTTGAACCCTGGTCACACTAACAGGAAAGGACACTTCTCTGCACTATACTACAACTGCTTCAATAACATGAACACATTTCAGTATAATTTATGGAAAAAATCCTCCAAGTAACAGTGATATTGAGCCTGGCCAATACTGAGGGGAGAAGAGTGGGAAAAAGTAACTGACCCATTTCCCAATCACATTCAGACTCCCCATTCTGGATTGGGTGTGCCTCGAGAAGCAGAAGGCAAAGAAAGCATCCTAATGGATTTCTTTGTCCTCTGACTTATCGACACAGCACTTTAAAAAATGCTTTCATATCCATTTAAATCAATAACAAATTCAGTAACAAAAATCAGTAAAAAAATAAAATTCAAGCTTCCATCTTTCTGAAAGCCCAGAAGCTCAGGATCACAGAATCATAAAACTTTAGACCTCAGAAAGTGGTCATTTTCTCCATTTACAGAAACCAATAGTGGTGAGATCTTTTGGCATGTTTCTGAGAAACCCAGTTGAATCTAAATTATGGAAGCTTATCTCATGTGACCCACTCAACCCCTAAAGGGCAGGTCTCAAAGAGGCCCAGTCACCCAGATGCCAGACACTTCTTGAAACTGAGAACTCAGAATCTTCAGTTTGGATTCCCCATTAGAAAGGGGAACTTGGGACCTTCAATGCACTGTTGCCATGTTGGAAGTCTGGGAATGTTAACTGAAAACCCTGTCTCTAACATATTCCAGTGTGAAACCTTAAAAAACTATGCCCCTTCTGGACTTAAACATCAAGGGGAAAAAATCTTGTAAAATACACAGACACATCTGCATCTCCTTTTCCTCCGGCTAAATTGCTGGGTTTGCATTCCCTATAATACAAAAGGGAAGGGGGGTTGGGAAGACAGGGGAGAGTACAGTGATTACTCTTACTTCCTCTTACGTAGGGGTTACGGGGAGAAGGCAGAGGGGGGCCAAACTGCTTTTTAGGATTTCACAACTTCTTCTGGTGCCTGTGCAGCAACCAAGATCTGGTGGGGCCAGAAGGGAGGGCAGTGTTCAGCTGCAGAATACACTGAAGGTACAATTTGGTGCCCCAAACACAGCCCAGATGGCTTAACATTCAATTATCTTCACACACCACAGTTTTCCCATTGCCAAAATCAAATGCTATAAATACACATACAAATGGCTCTCTTGAAAAACAAGGAAACAGTGATACATGTATCTGTTTTAGAGGTTTTTGTAAATGCTCTTAGCCAAGATTGCTACTCTCCTCGTAAAAACAAACTTGGGCTTTCATAAGCAATAGGTCCCAATTGTCTCCAATGCCCAGTTCACTCGAAGCACACTCCATTTCTTTACAAACACCTCTCTACTTTCTTCTACAAGTGATTCCAGCTGCCACATGGAGCCCCAAAGATGACACACTCTGTATAAACTCAAATGGCTTCAAAACCCCAGCAACCCAAACATGTGCCTTAGAGAAAGGTCACCAAGGTGCAAAATAGAAAAGTCTCAACTAGTAAGTTGACTAGTAACTAGTAACTAGTAAGTAACTTTTGATAAGCACAAATCTGTCAACTGTTTTTATATTTACATACACCATTCATTAAAGAAAGGCCAAAACCTCAAAAGCACAACCTAAGAAATAGTAAATCTTGAGGCAGTATGGATTTGGGAGTTGTAAGAGACCTGAGTTTAAATCCAACTTCCCATAGCTACAAGCTCTGTGACCAGGAGCTTACTTTCCTGACCCTCAGTTCCTTCATCTGTAAAATAGAGATAATTATGCATCCACCTCACAGGGTTATTGTGACAATCAAAGAAATAATAAATAGAATATGTTTGCTATAGAAATGACAGCTAACATAATTACTGCTACTTTAGTCCCTTAAGACTTACAATATAAAACTACCTCCACCCCCACCCAATGCCCAGTGCAGGAAGTTTAGTTACAAAGACTATTTGGTTATGATGCTAGCACCTCCTTCAAACATGGCTGCTCACAGCACACCATTAATCTTATCCCAACAGAGACAATAAGATTTTTCAGGCTAGGGTCCCATTGATTCAACGACCCTGGTTACATCAGAGTCCACATTTACCCTTTTGAAAAATGCCAAGCCTAGGGACCTCACCCTCGGGGAGGTACAAGAATCCAAGATCTCACTGAAGAAGGGGGGGGGGGGATGAAAAAAAAACCAACCAGTTATGTCAACCACTGGCAGCAGCAATCATTCATCAGCCAGCGGTCAAATATTAACCAACCCAAACCACTAAACCTCTCTCAACTTTAAGAATTGGGATAACAGGACTGCCGGAAGGAGGATCAACTCGGCCATTGTCAGAACTCAAGAGGCCATTTGCAAAGTGGACTGGTAGTGGGGTGCGGATTTCAGATTCAAAGTTCAACAGGCCAATGGACCAGTCGTCTTTACCCAACGAAACCCATTTCTCAGCCAGTCTCACTCAGTTTACTTTTCGAAAAAAGAAAGATCTCGCTGCTTTCAAAAACCCACAGACCACCAGTCGTATGACTTAAGTAAGAAACTTTTACCTGCTCAACTGCTAACCCACTCTAGAGTTTCTCCCTGTGATAAAACCAACCTGTTCCATCATTCCACTTCCATGTGGGAGACTCCTTACATAACCCCTAGCAGCTGCGACTTAGGACTTCAACACAATGTATGGCACACCGTAAACGCTTAATAAATGCTTGCTGACTGATTGACCAGGGCGTAAAGTGGTCACCTCAGGGGGGTAAGAGGCTTGATGCTTCCTTAGATACATTTTTCAAACCCACTAACTTAAAAAAAAAAACACCGCCCTTCTTTCCCACCCCTCTGACCCCAGGGGTAATTCACGAGGTTTTTACTCAGGTCACTTGGCAGAATAAAGTCAGTAGAACCTGGTCTTCACTTTCCTTTCACAAGGGCCTGATCGATCTCCCTCTACATCCCCACTTCCCGACCCTAAGGTGACACCCTGCAAACGAGATCTCAAAGTACGTTCCGGGGTGGAGCACGAAAGGGAAAGGAGCTGAAGTCTCGGGGGAGACGGCGGGTGGGAGGCGGTGTCCAGGCAGCCGGGGCACCTATCCCCAGAGAGGAGCCCAGGGCAGAAGGAGGCTGCCCGCCCGTGCGCCAGCCGTGTGCCCCCGAGCGTGAGAACAAGTTGGAGGCCCAGGACTGAAAGCGAAAGGGGAGGAGGCTCGAGCGGCCGAGAAGAGCCCGGGTGGCCGGAGACAATGGGGGAAGGAGAGCCCAGCCTGGAGGGGGAGCCGGGCAGCTCCGCGCACTGAGTCTCTAGCGGGCGATCGGCTGCAGGCACCGGCGGGGGGGCTCCCCACTACTCACCCGCGGGGGCGGCGGCGGCGGCGCTCTGCCCCGGCCGAGGAAGTTTGAGCAAGTTAAGCCGGGAGGAGGAGGTGGCGAACGCTAGGCTCACTCAATCCATCCGGGTGCCCCGAACATCCGAAAAGGGGGCGGGAGAGAGGCGGAGACACAGAAGCGGAGCCCGAGCCCCGGGAACTCGCGAAGGAACCAAGGCGAGCCTGCCTGCCCGCCTGGGCGCCGGGTGGGATCGGCGTCCTGCTCCTGGCACGGCGTGAAGCGCAGCGCTTTACGGGGGAAGGAGGCACGGGAGGCGGGGCGCGCTTCAGGGCCCACGGGCGGCGCTCGCTCCCTTCGCTGGACTGACGGACGGGTGGATGGATGGATGGATGAACCGACTGACGGATAGCTTGCACGCCCCGATATTCACAGAGCCAAGCCTGGCCCTCTTGTTGTTATCTGAGAAGAGCGGAACTTCCTTGCACTGCTGGTCTGCCCGCCCCTGGACTCTGCCGCCACGCCCCGCGCCCCGCCCCGTTCCTGAGCCTGCCCAGCCCCGCCGGCGCGGGGACCTGAGCCCACCCCGGAGCCCAGAGACCTTGGCTCAGCCTCCTCCCCACCGCGCGCCCCGCCCTGCTCTCGCCTTTTCGAGGGGCTTCTCCTTAGCTCCTCCACCCGCGCATCCTGGCCCCCTCCTCCCCCAACCTTAGAGAGCTCACGCCCGCTCCCTTGCCGCCTCTTCTGGAGCTGGAGCAGCGCCTGCTTCCATTGTGTGCCACGCGTGTTCCTGGAGCGCCGCTGGCCAGGGAGAGCCGGTTGATCGACGGCCTGAGCTGGGTGTAGGGAGCGCGTGGAGAGCTGTGACTTGTCCTTTGTAATGAGTGTCCTCCTCTGATATCTCTCATTACCCTGTCTATATCGTGGTTGTACATTCTAGTTGTTTGTTTGCCGGCTGTCTGTTTCATTAGCCTGTGAGCTCCTGGAGAGCAGGGACTGTTATTTTTTTTCCCTTTCTTTGCATCCCCAGCTCGTAGCACTGTGTGTCACACGTAGTATGCGATTGATGTTTGTTGACTATCTGATAAGGGGACTTAAAAAGAGAGAGAGAGTGTGTGTGTGTGTGTGTGTGTGTGGTGGGGGTGGGGGACCATGATTCCTGGGACCCACCCTGCCTCGTGGCCCCTTCTAAGACTATTCCACGGTTAGCAAAGGGCCGTCTTAGTCTCCTGCCCCTCTCCACACCTCCAAGGGGAGACGATGGGGGAAGGCTGACCTCTAGGTGCAGGGCCGAAAGGATTGGCCTAGACAAAGTTGGCCAGTTAGTTGGGCCGGGATGCTTCGTCTTGGGGGTGGGGGGGGGGGAGGAGCGGCGAGGAAGTCTCTGTTCCCAGAGGTCTGTAATTATCTTTGGGGGGAGACTGAAGCTCCGACACAAACCAAGATTTCCATGTGTATGCAAACCACACCGAATTACAGACGACATCCAGCACTTACCCCCTCTTGCGGTGACTTTTACCCTAGTGCTAAAAATAAATCCTTTTTTTGGCTAGCACATTAGCCAACCAAGATTTGGGTCCGATCTTCCGAGGCTTATCAAAAGGGAGAGGTAAGATGATCTTGGTGACTGGCCTGAAGCAGTGGGGCGAGAGGTCCCCATCTTGCACTCATGTTTGGAGACCCGTCTCTCTTAATCTGCATACCAAGACCTACAAAATTGTTCCAAGTTTATCAAAGAAGCCTGTTAGCTCTATAGACCTTGCAAAAAAAAAAAAAAAACCTCTTTCCTTACTCTTTTTATGTTCGATATTCAATTCAATTTAATTCAACAAGCAATTGTTAAGCACTACCAGGTTGGAGGATGACCCTGGAGCATAAAAACAGAACATTCCCTTTCCCCAGATTAGGCCCTACTAGAGGAACATAAAATGTACACAAGCAAATACAAAGTAATTTCAAGTGGATTAAGGTTCACGTTGAGGGAATCAGGAAGGGTCTCCTGGGAGCATGTGACAGCCTGAAGAGCAAATTGAAGGAAGCCAGGAATTCTCCAAAGCTAGCCATGGACTACCTTCTAGAGGGAAGCTAGCAGGCCAGTTTGATTGGAACAAAAAGGGAAATGAAATAACAGGGGAAAAGTAGATGGGAATCAGATTGTGGAAGCTTTCATTTAATACCAGCTGGAGGAGTTTATCCCTAGAGGCAGCTGGGAACCGTTGAAAATTTTTGAGTAAGGGGGATTACATGGAGAAAACTGACTTAGGGAGTCACACAGATATTAAGTGTCAGAGCTGAGATTTGACACCATGTCCCTCCTCCAAATCCAGGGCTCTTTCCACTACAACCAAAGCATTAACAAATCCTACTATGTTCTCTTCCCACCCTCCTTTGTGACCTGCATTAAACCTTGTAAAAATCAAGGTGGATTCTTTTCTGTCACTCATAGAATCATAAATTTAGAGCTTGAATGGATAGTAGAGATCATCTGGTCCAAGAGTTCTTAACCTGGAAACCGGAAATTTGATTTAAACACACACACAATTATTTCAGTGTAATTTTTTATACTTATAATCCCAGGTAGTTTACTGTTTGTCTTTAAAATCATTATTCTGAGCAGAGATCTACAGGCTTTACCAGACTGCCAAAGGGGTCTGTGACACAAAAGAAACTAAGAACCCCTAATATACTCCAACTTCTTCATTGTACAGTCGATGGAACTGAGGCCCAGAGAGATAGTGTCTTGTCTAAGGTCATACAGGTAGTAAATGACAGAGTTGGAATCTGAACCTAGCTCCTCTAACTTCAAAATTAGCAGTCTTTCCAAAGTATCACACTGCCTTCCTAGATTGTTCTAATAAATTGTACTTCTAATTCGCTGATCACCAGCCCTGGCTTTACATACAGCCTACACTGCTTTTGGGGTATATGGGGTGTTCAAGGACTAGAACCTCTGGTGTGAGGCCTTGACGAACCCTTTTCAGGGCTGCTCATTCACCTTTGGTGTTCACCTATCACCTGTGCCTCCAAGAAGCTGTAACATTCACCACAACCTTGTAAAACCATCTTGGCAGATAGGCTAAGTTATATTGAGGGTAACCAGCAGGCCTCAAACCTGTCAGTAAGTTAAGGGGATGTCTACCCCAAACATGCAAAAATTTTCCCTGGCTGAATGGGCAGATGAAAACAATTTGTTCCAATGACCATGAAGGCAGCTGAAGAAATCACTTCAGTGATCAGACATGGAAGATGCCAAGATCATCCACTGCAGATCAGGCCATCGCCAGTCATCTTGCCCTTTGTCCTGCCACTGGACTTCAATGACTCAGAAAGAGAGTGAGGCTACAACTTTGTGAAGCTCTGCCTCACTTAAATCCAATTCAAGAAAGTCAAGACATCACCCTGTGATGTCATTGGCATTCTTCAAAAAATGAAAGTTGAACAACAACTGTTGCCTTCAGGGAAAAGGAGGAGTGAAAAGAGAGCTAAAAAAATATCAGGTCAAATATATTTATTTATTTCATTTTTTCTCTTTTAGAAATAAATTAGTACAAAGTTACTCCCCTACCAAATAAATGGGTGTGTTCAAGTTCATAAATTGATTGTACTTGGTTGTTAGTTTCCCAGGCCAACCCATAAATGCCTATTTGGCTGACATTATAGCTGCTTTCTAGTTACAAACAGCCTAACAAAATAAAAAAAGAACAACACAAAAATAAGTTTCTCTGCTTGAGAAACTGCTTTCAGCATCAGGTCCCCTTACTGAACAACTGTCTTTTCCTACATCTTCTCTTCCTCTACTTCCAAGCCCATATACATTTTCTAAATGTTCCAAGTGCTTTATAAGGGCTGTGACCGCAGAGACTGTAGCATGGCCGTTTGTAAATAGGAGGTCTCTTAGTAAATTCAGTCTTGTAAGTTAAGGGCCGCATAAATAGCATTTGATGGGATCAACAGGGTATTTTTGCTGCTTTGGAGTTGTAGTTCCAAGCATAGTTTATCTAAATGATCACGTAGGGCTGACCTGGAATTATTTGTCCACAGCTCCTGGATGGACATTTTTAATCTCAGAATACAGCTTTTGTCTTTCTTTGTTCAAATCCTAGTGGTACTGTGGAAAGAGCACTCCAGAGTCAAAGGACCTGGATTTGCAATTCATAAATGACTGAATCAGTCATTATAAATTGTATTGTCATTATAAAAATGAACCTTTTCATCTGCTAGATGTTATATGAAGTGAGGTTCATTGGTGTGGCCTTGGGCAGGTCACATCATCTCTTTGGACTCAATTTTCTCATCTATAAAATTGAGGGGGTGAGACTAGATGACTCCAAAGCTCCCTTCCAGGTCTGAATCTATGAACCTGTGATCCCATAATAATGTGCCAGCTAGCTTTCATTTGTCTTGTGTGTGTGTGTTATACTCATTTCTGTATCTGTCTCTCCACCTACAATAGTTTCTTCTCTTTTATACTGATAATTTTTTATTTTTTATTTCTTTCTACTAACTTTTATCATCTGGGGTTCAGGACCATTCCTTCTGCAACTTTTTGTTGACAAAAAACCTGCCCACTATTAATATTAACCTCACTTGATCAAAACCTGTCTCATGAGATAAGAAGCTAGGGGAAGACTCTCAACTTTCCCTGATTCCTTGAAAATCTGTAAATCTCCCCCTGCAATCATTCTATTTGTGAACCCTCTAAAATATAGTTTAATCAGCTCTCAAGAACCACTATAACCTGACCCAGCGTGGATGGATACAGCATTTAATTAAACACTGACTATGTCGAGCCCTGTGCCAAACACTGGAGATACAAATACAACAAGCAACCCTCAATTAACTTACATTCAGTGTTAATTCTGTGTGGGATGGATTTTATGAATCCAAGAATTAAAAACAGAGGCATCTCAAGGTGAAAGTAGAAAGGAAAATTTATTATGATCCCGCGGGAGAGGGCAACCCGGACATGGAAAGGACTGGGGGTCCTCTCAGTGTCAGAGCGCGCTGGACACAGAGAATTGGGGTGTTTATATAGTCCCTAACCGCAATTCCCCCTCCCAACCTCCTTCCTCTCAGCTTGCAGACGTGAGCTTTGAGGGTACAATCTGGACGCGATAAATCTATCCTAGGGACAATGGCAAGGAACAAACAGTATGGTTATTTTTGACAAGCAGGTGACGAACATGAACTTCCCACCATTCTTATTTCATTCTACTATCAACCTCAAGGTAGTAAATCTGTCTTAATGACAATGACAATGACGATTGAACAAACAGTTCAGTTATCGGTAACAGGCAGGAATTAGTTGTTAGTTACCTCATTTTCACATCTGTGGCTACGATGGATATCCCCAGTACCCTTACACCTTGTCTCCCATCATTCATACCTAACTGGTCTTGCATGTCTACATTGCACCTGGCTTTCCAGCTTTTCATTCATTTTTCTGCTGAGCTGAGGGTCCCTTATCCTGGGGTCAATGCACAGGGGGTGAGCATCCTGTGTCCTATCCTTACTTTCAGAGGATTTTATGGTTGCTGACTTATTCACCTCAACCCTTCTTTCTTTCAGGCCTCTCGCCATCAGGCAAATACACAGGATGTGAGCATCCTGTGTCCTGTTCTTAACCTCAGGGGCCTTATGGTCACTAGCTAAGCTTGTAGAGGGGAAAACATCTAAGTAGAGAAATGGCTTTACAGAAAGGAAAATATCCAAGTAGAGAAATGGGACTCACTATCCTACTTATTTCTATTTATCTAATTTGTTCCTTTTTATGAGAGGTCTTCACTCGTCCCACACAATTCTAGTCTAACTTCTGAAAGCTAGCTAACTTTCAAACGTCTTGTGGGCATGCTTTGCTTTACCCTGTCGCTAGCTTTTGAAGTAACTCTCCATTTTCCATCAGCAGCATTGTTTCTTTTTCACTACATGCAAGCCAGATACTCCTCCATGTTTTTCAGTGTGTGTGTGTGTGTGTGTGTGTGTGTGTGTGTGTGTTCGCCCGAGGGTTTTATCTTCCCTCATTAAATTTTAAGCTCCTTTAGGTCAGAGGTTGTCTTTTTCTTATTTGTATCCTCAAAGCACAGTACCTGGCATGTAGTAGGCGTTCACTGAATTAAGCTGAATTGAATTGTCTTCCGTAATGTTCTCTCCTCCCAAGATAACTTTTCCTCTCTCCTTCAGCTATGTCTTCAAAGCCCAGATCAAGCCCCAACTCTTCCAGGAAATCTTCCCTGAACATACACTGTTCATCTTTCCTCAAAATTCTAACAGCTTTTCAAGTTTGTAGGACTACATATTATAGAGTGTTAGGCTTTGAATCTGGAAGATCTGGGTTCAAATTGTGGCTTTTGTATGGGACGAAATTTTTAAATGATAGGAGAGACATCTTTAAGAGAAACAAAGTGAATTTATTCTACAAACCTTGCAAGATTTGGGCACACCTCCATAAGGGAGGAGGCGAGGTAAAAGGGAACCTGCCTTAATTTATAGTCTTAATGAAAAAGAAAGATTCCCACCCACCTCTATCCCTTCTCACCATTGGCTGGGGGTGGGGGGGGGGGGGCTTACAGTCTAGGCAAGAAAACTACACAGAGGACCAAGATTGATCTAGTTTGTCCAGGTTTTTCCCTATCAGAACTCAACTGCCAAGGTGGCGTCTGAAAGTCTAGGAGAGACCCTTCCTGGATCAGAGAGCAAATAGCTCACAGGAAGTTCATTATCTTCTAACATCTGAGAGAGAGAGGGGGAAGGGCATGCCTTCCCAAAATTACAAGGCCAAATCCCAAAATCTCTCCATTAGACATACCCTGTGAACTCTTCACAATTATCCACCCCATACACTTTGATACTAGCTATATGACAATGGTCAAATTTTTTCACTTCCCTGAGACTTAATTTCCTATCATTAAGTAGAATCAAGATATTAGTATCTTTCGTATCTGTAAGAAATGGGAGGAGGAGTTTTGTTTCCACAGAACTAAAGGTGTGCTTCCCCACCCTCCCCCACTCCAGCTTTAGCAGAGACCAGGCCTCAAGGTCGGTCAGGTGAGAGGTCAGAGGCTTGTACGCATGCACATGCTTTTTGAGAAGGCAGTCAGCAGAATTAGAGAGGCCAAATCCACTTGAACCAGTTCAAGCTTATCTAGGGTCTGGTCTTGGTCAAGAATCCAGGCCTACTGATTTGCATAATTTGCATATGTTAAAGAGGGAAAGTAGAGGAAGTAAAAGAATATAGTTTAATCCTAAACTAAGACAAGGAAAATCTAATTAACTTCACTTTTGCTTCTGTATCGTTATTATCCTATTTATATAAACTGTATAACCTAGGAAAACTATGTAAAAAAACAAAGACTGTAAACTAACCATAACTCTAGCAGGAGTGGAGGGAATGGTTATCCCTGCTCCTGCAACTGTATCAGTGTGAGTGTTCCCTTGAGCACTACACCAGCTCTCTTGAGGAGTGTAATAAAATGCCTTCCTCTGCCCACTCTGGTCTTGAGTTCTTTGGGTGGGAATGGGCAAATCACATGGATCTCTCTAAGGTCAAGTGAAGGGAAGCCATAGGCAGTGGAAGCTTGCTGGGCTTACTCCTGGATCTTGTCTTGGGGTGCCCTGTGATCCCCACCAGTCCATAATCAAGCTGGGAAGAGATATGGGTTCAAACATTTGGCAAATGATGGGAGAGGAACAAGGTACAACACAAAGAAGTCCATTTGGTCTGCTTTACTTAGAACAACAGCCCAGAGACAGTGGGAGATGGACACCTTGGTTTCTATCCTGGCACAGAACAGGAATTCTGTCCAGGTCATAGGAGTCTTAGTTTATTCATTAGTAAAATGTCTTTGTTCTCATTCATCAGCTGACTACCAACCAAGGGTCAAACCATCACTCCACAAACTCTGAGCTGTCTTGCTGAGTCTCTCTCTCCTATAATCTGCCATTTCTAGATTTAGAACCACTGAAAGCAAAGGCTGCCTCTTTAGGCATAGGGTTTGAAAAGCTGGTGAGCCAGGTCAGTGCTAAGGCACAGGATGAATCAGAGGAGTCAGGTCTTTCTAACAGACACAACAAAACAATGAAATCAAAAGAAAACAACACTTTTTTCCCAATTTCAAATACATTCCTTGACATTTTCCTCCATCTAGAAAGCCTTTCCAAAAGACTTCTTTCCTTTCACAGTAAATACTCGAATTCATTTCATTTTATATTAACTAGGGCAAAAAGGAAGGCTTGCTGTAAGGCAAGGAGTATAGGCCTGGAAAAGGTTGAAATCTGTGGACCTCAAAGGACGTTCTATGAAGAAAATTAAACATAAGAGAATGAAAACCATAGCCATCATAGGAGTTGTTTATTAACTTCTGAAAAAGGATTTATTTTGAAAATTTATAAGCAGGCAGGATCCAGGGAGGAAAAGAGCATATAAAACATCTGGGAATGATGCCCTTCAGCTTGCAGTCTGGAAGGCAAGTCTCCAGTTGCTGAGCAGGAATCCTCTCCTTCATCATGAAGTAGGTGATGATCATCCTTTCGCAGGGGAAGGCTAGAAATCAAAGGACCACAATCAGGGAGCCTGGTGGTAGGTTCAGAGAGGTGAAGAGCAGCAAACACAAAGGTGAGAGTCCACTGGACAGAGAGTCATGGGACCAGCCTTTGTTCCTGGAAGTGGAGGGCCAGGAGAGAAGATGGGTATAACAGGTGCTGCGAAGTGAATGGAGTGGAATTGATAAATGAGGGAGCTCTGGAGAACGTTGTAAAAGCCAAGGGTACCAGAAGAATATTCCAGGTACACCCCAACTCTTGGCACCGGCCCTTTCATTCGATGTTTCAATGGTCCGGGATGGGTTTTGAAACAGTAAACCTCATCTTTCTTGACACATTGAAGCAGGAACAGAGAGGCACAGGAGTCCACATTCCTCCGCCTTTTTCTCCTCAGGTAAGGGGCATAGATCCCCAACATCCACTGAGGTACTTGAGTCACATCCACCTCCCAGTACTGTCTGCCTGAGCTGAAGGCCTGCTTAGCAAGGACAGCATAGCAAGCAGAGTATTCAGGCATCTTGGTCTCAAGCTGCCAGGTTTCTCCAGCATTCACACTCTTCAGATCCTCAGAAACAACTACCCAGGAACTTGCTGGTACTGGATCCATTGTGAGGTCCACTCTGAATAGACTGAGCATCTCTATCATGCCAGGGATGCGATATTCTCTCAGCTCTGGGATGACAGCCTTGAACCATTGAGACAACACTGACTCACTCCTTCCCAGCAACTGCTTGACATCCTATAGTAGATCCAAATTGGGTTGTTGACCTGCTTCCTGCAGCTCTAGCATGAGGTCCTGAAGGATTCGCATATGCTGGTATATTCTGTCCTGGTTTGACCTTTGTTCTTGTCTTATGCCTTCAAGACATAGTAATTCTTCCTCCAACAGGAAGCAGTGCACCTTGTTAAATTCTTCTGCGATCATCCACCACCACTCAACACAGTGTTTCTCCCGAGCAATATTTTTCTCAGCTTTCTCAAAGCACTTCCCCCAGTGGTTCCAAATGTGCTGAAGGTTCTCTATGAAATTGTGAGTAGCCTCTTCTATAGGAGAGAGCCTGTGAGTCTGGTGCTCTGGGCTTTGGAAACATCTCACACAGAGTGGTGTCTGGTCATCTTCACAAAAGAACTTGAAGATTTCCTTGTGCCTGGCACACTGGCTCTGTCCTTGAGTGCTCTGCAAAAGATGGGAATGGAGCTGTTTGCCCAGCTCTGTCAGCTGTACTAGGCGGTCATTGACTGCTGGGAATTCTCTGACCTGGGATACTTTCCTGCATTCAGGACAAGAGATAGCTCTAGCTTCAACTCTCCAGGTGGAGGAGAGACATGCTCTGCAAAAGCTATGCCCACAACCGATGGTGACTGGCTCAGAGAAATAGCTCCTGCAAATGCTACAGGATGTTTCCCTCTGTACTCCCTGCAGCATTTCCATAGCATCAGCCATTCTTCTCTCTCCAATTGGTTCCTTTCTGTAGCAACTGAGATGAAGAAACTTCAGTTCCACTCAAGGAAGTACTGAGCAGAAGGAGGCTCTCCTTTTATAGGAGGTAGCCCCATCCCTTTAGGGCCTCCCTGAGAAGGTGTGAACTCCCCTGGCCTGGAATCCTGCTAACAGTTAACTCTTGTTAATTCCCATTAACTCTTGCTGGTTGTGTTAGCTCCAAAGCCCCCCAGAGTTCACACCTCTAGTTGACTCCTTCGATGGCTGGGTTTTGCCATGCTGAGATTTTTTCTGTGTGTGTAAGGAGCATTGCTATGAAAACATGGAGATTTAGCTCAATGGATTTTCTTTTTTAAAAATTTAGTATTTTATATTTCCCTAGTTATAGATAAAAACAATGTTTAACGTTCGTTTTTAAAACTTTTGAGTTCCAAATTCTCTCCCTCCCTCTCTTCCTTCTTTCCATCCTCTTTCCTCCCTCCTTGTCCTCCTACTCCTTGGAACCTCTATCTTTTCTTTTCAAGACTTCTTTCTTCATACACCCTACTCACTTTCTTATTCTGCTCTCAAAAAGGAAGCTGATGAATTAATTCCTACTGAGGTATAAGTGACTCTTAAGTCAGAGGAGTCAGGTTTTCCTAACAGACACAGCAAAGCTATGAAAACAACACTTTTTTCCCATTTCGAGAACATTCCTTGACATTTTCCTCCATCTAGAAAGTCTTTCCAACACACTTCTTTTCTTTTCACAGTAAATACTAGAATTTATTTTGTTTTATATTAAATAAGGCAAAAAGGAAGGTTTACTGTAATGCAAGGCGTATGAGACTGGAAAAGGTTGAAATATATGGACCTCAAAGGACATTCTATGAAGAAAATTAAACATAAGAGAATGAAAACCATAGCCATCATGTGAGTTTTTTCTAACTTCTGAAACAGGATTTATTGTGAAAATTAATTAGCAGACAGGATCCAGGGAGGATAAGAGCATACAGAACATTTGGGAATGGTCCCTTCCGCTTGCAGTTTGGAAGGCAAGTCTCCAGTTGCTGAGCAGGAAGCCTCTCCTTCATCATGAAGTAGGTGATGATCATCCTTTTGCAAAGGAAGGCTGGAAATCACAGGACCACAGTCACGAAGCCTGGTGGTAGGTTCACAATTCTTCCTGAAGAAATGTTCAGAGAGGTGAAGAGCAGCAAACACAAAGGTGAGAGTCCACTGGACAGAGAGTCATGGGACCAGCCTTTGTTCCTGGAAGTGGAGGGCCAGGAGAGAAGATGGGTGTAACAGGTGCTGCAAAGGGAATGGAGGAGAATTGATAAATGAGTGAGCTCTGGAGAACGTTGTAAAAGCCAAGGGTACCAGAGGAATATTCCAGGTACACCCCAACTCTGGGCACTGGCCCCTTCATTTGAAGTTTCAATGGTCCAGGATCACTTTGGAAATAGTAAACCTCTTCTTTCTTGATACATTGAAGTAGGAACACAGAGGCACAGGAGTCCACATTCCTCCGCCTTTTTCTCCTCAGGTAAGGGGCATAGATCCCCAACATCCACTGAGGTACTTGAGTCACATCCACCTCCCAGTACTGTCTGCCTGAGCTGAAGGCCTGCTTAGCAAGGACAGCATAGCAAGCAGAGTATTCAGGCATCTTGGTCTCAAGCTGCCAGGTTTCTCCAGCATTCACACTCTTCAGATCCTCAGAAACAACTACCCAGGGACTTGCTGGTACTGGATCCATTGTGAGGTCCACTCTGAAGTGTCTGAGCATCTCTATCATGCCAGGGATGCGATATTCTCTCAGCTCTGGGATGACAGCCTTGAACCATTGAGACAACACTGACTCACTCCTTCCCAGCAACTGCTTGACATCCTGTAGAAGCTCCAGATTGGGTTGTTGATCTGCTTCCTGCAGCTCTAGCATGAGGTCCTGAAGGATTCGCATGTGCTGGGATATTCTGTCCTGGTTTGCCCTTTGTTTTTGCCTTATGCCTTCAAGACATAGTAATTCTTCCTCCAACAGGAAGCAGTGCACCTTGTTAAATTCTTCTGTGATCATCCACTGCCAGTCAACAACAGGTTTCTTTTGAGCAAGATCTTTCTCTGCTTTCTCAAAGCACTTCCCCCAGTGGTTCCAAATGTGCTGAAGGTTCTCTATGAAACTGTGAGTAGCCTCTTCTATAGGAGAGAGCCTGTGAGTCTGGTGCTCTGGGCTTTGGAAACATCTCACACAGAGTGGTGTCTGGTCATCTTCACAAAAGAACTTGAAGATTTCCTTGTGCCTGGCACACTGGCTCTGTCCTTGAGTGCTCTGCAAAAGATGGGAATGGAGCTGTTTGCCCAGCTCTGTCAGCTGTACTAGGCGGTCATTGACTGCTGGGAATTCTCTGACCTGGGATACTTTCCTGCATTCAGGACAAGAGATAGCTCTAGCTTCAACTCTCCAGGTGGAGGAGAGACATGCTCTGCAAAAGCTATGCCCACAACCGATGGTGACTGGCTCAGAGAAATAGCTCCTGCAAATGCTACAGGATGTTTCCCTCTGTACTCCCTGCAGCATTTCCATAGCATCAGCCATTCTTCTCTCTCCAATTGGTTCCTTTCTGTAGCAACTGAGATGAAGAAACTTCAGTTCCACTCAAGGAAGTACTGAGCAGAAGGAGGATCTCCTTTTATAGGAGGTAGCCCCACCCCTTTAGGGTCTCCCTTAGAAGGTGTGAACTCCCCTGGCCTGGAATCCTGCTAACTGTTACCTGTTAACTCTTGTTAATACCTGTTAACTCTTGCTGGTTGTGTTAGCCCTGAGGTCCCCAGAGTTCATACCTCTGGTTGACTCCTTTGGATGGATGGTTTTCACCATGCTGAGAGTTCTCCTGTGTGTGTATAAGGAACAATGCTATGGAAACATTGAGATTTAGCTCAATGGATTTTCTTTTTTTTAATTTAGTATTTTATTTTTCCCCAGTTGTAGGCAAAAACCATTTAACATTCATTTTTAAGACTTCTCAGTTCCAAATTCACTCCCTACCTCCCCACCCCCCTCATTGAAAAGGAAAGCAATTCAATATAGGTTATACTTGTGTAGTCATTCAAAATATATTTGTAATAGTCATGTCGTGAAAGAAAACATAGAACAAAACAACCTCAGGAAAAATAAAAAAAGTTTTTAAAAAATATGTTTCAATCTGTATTCAGATACCATCAGTTCAGATACCATAAGTCCTTCAGTGTTGTCTTGGATCATTGTATTGCTGAGAAGAGCTAAGTCATCCACAGCTCATCTGCTTGCAATATTGCTGTTACTTTGCACACAGTGCATTTCTCTTTGCATCAGTCCATTTAAGTCTTAGCAGCTTTTTCTGAGAGCATCCTACCCATCATTTCTTATAGTACAACAGTATTCCTTCATAATTACATACCACAACCTGTTTAGACATTCCCCAATTAATGCAAATCCCCTCAATTTCTAATTATTTGCCCTCAGAAAAGAGCTACTATAAATATTTTCGTGCATATGTGTCCTTTTCCTTTTTGTATTTTATCTCTTTGGGGATACAGATTTAGTAGTGTCAGTGCTAGATCAAAGGGTATGCATGGTTTTATAGCCCTTTGGGCACAGTTCCAAATTTCTCTACAGAATGTTTAAATCAGTTCACAGTGCCACCAACAAGGCAATAAAGTCTTTTTCCCCACATTCCCTCCAATGTTTGTCATTTATCTTTTCTATCCTATTGGCCAATCTAATAGATATGACATATTACCTCAGAATTGTCTTAATGTGTATTTCTCCATTCAATAGTGAGTTAGAGCAGGGGTGGAGCCAAGATGGCGGCTGGAAAGCAGGGACTTGTGTGAGCTCCCCACCACATCCCTCCAAAAACCTATAAAAATGACTCTAAACATATTCTAGAACTTCAGAACCCACAAAATAGCAGAGAGAAGCAGGGATCCAGCCCCGGACAGCCTGGATGGTTGCTGGATGAGGTCTATCGCACATGGAGTGGAGGGGAGTGGAGCTCAGTGTGGGAGGCAGCAGGACCAGCCAGACCAGGAACTGGGCAGAACAGGCCCTCACACCCTGAATCAGTGAGCTGTGTCAGTTACCAGACTTCTCAACCCACAAACACCAAAGACAACAGAGAAGGTTAGTGGGAAAAGCTGCGGGGGACAGAGTTTGAGGTTCAACCAGTGCCCCAGGGGCAGCGGGGGAGGTGCAGCTACAGAACTATAGCTACAGTTACTTCCAGCCCAAGGCCCACATGGTGGGAGGAATTAAGTTGTCAATCAGAGCAGGAGTGAAGAGCCTGCTGAAGATTTGAATCAGGTCCGGGTTGGTGGTTCTTGAGGAAGGAGGAGTGCTGGGGAGGCAGAGCTGGCTATATAGAAATAGCTCTGAAATCAACGGCGCATCCCCTCAAGCTTGGAACAAAGTACTCTTTGCTCTACAAGCAGTCACACCCTAACGAAAAACTCAAGGATCAAGTAAGTTGGCTAGGAATATGGCCAGGCAGTGAAAATGAAAACGCACCCAGATTCAGTCTCAGACTTCGGAATCTTTCTTTGGTGACAAAGAAGACCAAACCATATGGCCTGAAGAAGTCAACAAAGTGCAAGAGCCTACACCAAATGCCTCCAAGAAAAACATGAACTTGTCTCAGGCCACGGAAGAGCTCAAAAAGGAGTTGGAAAAGCAAGTTAGAGAAGTAGAGGAAAAATTGGGAAGAGAAATGAGAATGATGTGAGAAAACCATGAAAAACAAGTCAATGACTTGCTAAAGGAGACCCAAAAAAATACTGAAAAAAATATTGAAGAAAACAACACTTTAAACAGTAGACTAACTCAAACGGCAAAAGAGCTCCAAAAAGCCAATGAGGAGAAGAATGCCTTGAAAGGCACAATTGGCCAAATGGAAAAGGAGGTCCAAAAGACCACTGAAGAAAATACTGCTTTAAAAATTAGATTGGAGCAAGTGGAAGCTAGTGACTTGATGAGAAATCAAGATATTTTCAAACAGAAACACTTCATCTGGAAAAACAAGAGGTCTAGAATATCTAGGGTATTAATGAAAAGAAATGCTAGAGAAGGTAGCCTAGCTATACCAGATATTAAACTGTACTACAGAGCAGCAGTCATCAAAACTACCCAGTACTGGCTAAGAAACAGAAGTGTGGATCAGTGAAATAGGATAGGAATACAAGATGGAGAAGTCAACAACTACAGCAATCTACTCCCTGATAAACCTAAAGAGGCCAGTTTCTGGGCTAATAATTCACTATTTCACAAAAACTGTTGGGAAAATTGGAAAATGGTAGGGCAGAAACTGGGCATAGACCAATATCTTACACCATATACCAAAATAAAGTCAAAATGGGTTCATGATTTAGGAGTAAAGGCTGATACTATAAGTAATTTGGAAGAGCAAGGAATAGTTTACTTATCAGATTTATGGAAAAGAAAAGAATTCATGACCCAACAAGAGATAGAGAGCATTGCAAAATGCAAAATGGATAATTTTGATTATGTTAAATTGAAATGTTTTTGTACAAAAAAAGCCAATGCAACAAAAATTAGGTGGGAAGCAGAAAATTGGGAGAAAATCTTTACAACTAGTATCTCTGATAAAGGCCTCATTTCTAAAATATACAGGGAACTGACCCAAATATATAGGAATACAAACCATTCCCCAATTGAGAAATGGTCAAAGGATATGAACAGGCAGTTTTCAGAGGAAGAAATGAAATCTATCTATAGGCATATGAAAAAATGCTCTATGTGAGTGTTCCTGTGAGCACTACACCCGCTCTCTCGAGGAGCGTAATAAAATGCCTTCCTCTGCCCACTCTAGTCTTGAGTTCTTTGGGTGAGAATGGGCAAATCACATGGATCTTCCTAAGGTGAAGTGAAGGGAAGCAATAGGCAGCGGAAGCTTGCCGGGCTTACTCCTGGATCTTGTCTTGGGGTGTCCTGTGATCCCCACTGCGGTGTTAAGAGGGCTACCACTCCGGATTCCCATGGGGAACCCTGTGGTCTGCACAGCCTTCTTAAGGGGACATCACTTGGGACTTCCGTCCCTGTCTCGGGAGCCTTGTGATCCTACCACAGTTCTAAGGGGCCATCACTTGGGTCCTCCTTAGGGTCTGACCCCTAGGAGGCCCTGTGATCCCCACAGATTAAGGGGTGGCTACCACTTGGTCTTCCTCTGGGAGTCCTGTGGTCTGTACAGCCTTCCCTAGGGATTATCACAGGGTTCTTCCTCAGGACTTTGGCCCTGCCTAGGAAGTCCAATGATCCCCAAAGCCGCATGTTCTCACAATTTGGGGAAGTCCAGTGATCCCCAAAACCACATTTCTCACAGTATCTATTTCACAAGATTGTTGGGGCTCCAATGAGAGAACGTATACATGGTACTTTTCAAACCTTGCAGGGCCTCTTACACTTTTTCCACTAGTGACCCCTTCATCAATCCCGTATGGGGTCATGACCTACAGTGCTTAGAGTAACAAATAAATACCAATTATCATCACTGAGATAGCTAAACTTTAGTATTAATTTGTGTATAGTCTTATGCTGTTTTCTTAGTTCATGTATATAATTCTTGCCTCTTCAATGAGATTGCATGCTCCATGAAAACCAGGACTACCTCATATGGACTGACATCAATAAATCTTTGTTGATTGGTTAGTCATGATACCAACTGGCTGAAATGTTAACAGTCTTCTTTGGTTTACCCATTTCTTTCTTTTTTCCCTTGCAAACACTATGTAGCTTTTTTATATTGCTATGCTTAGTAACAGTGATTTTCAGTGAGGAAATAAATCCAAACTCATTAGAATTACCATCATCCTTTGTTAAGATAAGGGAAATTAGATCCATGGAGAACTGAGGACTTACCCTGGGTTGGATGGTACATGATGGTAAAAGAAAAGTCAGCAGTGAGATGTCTTCTTTAAAATGAGGATGTACTGAAATCCTTGGGAACCCAATGATATTAGGTCTTCCTCTTGCCTAGATTCTCATCTGTTTGGATTGAGTCACCAATTCAATTTTGCTATCACTTTTGAAGAACATACTCTTTCCTGCAGAAAAGCAGACCTGGATTTGTGAATCTTGTGAGTCAAACTAGTGTGACTAGGTAGGGAATTAGGAAACATCAAGACTGGCTCATGGGGGGAAGGGCAAGTGGGGGGAAGGGAAGGGAAAGGGAAAATGATTTCTTGGCCATTCACACACAAAGTAACAGAGTTCATTAGGAAAATCAAGACTTAATAGGAACTTCAACCCTCAAAAAGTTGGCCCTCAGAGGGCAACCTTGGCACATGATGGTTTTCTGTAGATTCTGCCTCTATCCATCACAAAATGAAACATGTAACTACAGAAAGTTAGAACCTGGGACTTTCAAATATGGATTGGATTAGATGGCCTCTGAAGTTGTTATGGAAGTAGGTTGATGCTGAGGACAATTACAGCTTTCACAGGTATGTCCATATTGCCCCAGCCCTGAGAATGTGCTTGCTGCTTGATAGCGATATACCAAGAACCAGGGGTGCCTAGTAAACATTATTCTGCCTGCACAGCTAGTCCTGCCCTGCAAGAGATGTGTACTTTGTGGTAAGTTTTACCCATAGTAAGTAACTGTCACCCTACAAAATTGGGTCTTCAGGATAATTTAATAAACCTCCATATTTAAATAATAATCGTGACAACTAGAGACTACATAGCACTTTAAAATTTGTGAAGTGCTTTACAAATATAATTTAATTTTATCCTTATAAGAACCCTTTGAGATAGATGCTATTTTGCCCATTTTTACAGAAGAGGAAACTGAGGCAGACAGAAGTTAAGGGGACACACAACTAGCAAGTATCTGAAGCTGGATTCTAACTCAGGTATTCCTGATTCCAAGTCCAAAAAGGATCAGTCATACATCCAACATTACACAATGAGCTAGTGGTCAAGTTGAGGTTAGAATGTGTATCTTCTCATTCCCATGCTATTTAGATTAAGAACTATAGTTGAAAGATAGACGTAAAAGTCTTATGCAGTAGAGAACACCACCTTTTGGTAATAGAAACACCTATTAGAATAAGGTGGATATATTCGTGGTTGATTGATTTTTATATGTATTGTGTTGCATTTTTTAGTTCAGTATAAATATATGGTGACAAGGAGTCACTTCACTTCCTTGACTTCATTTTATTCAAGTCTAAAATGAGGGGATTGGGCTATAGGATCTCTAATGTCCCTTCCATTTCCTAGAACTTTATGAGTTCACAATATTATACTCACTCCTTTCTAATAAATTGATTCAATTCAACAAAAGAAATGGATAGAATTCATGGAACTCAAATCAACCAGCAGAGGTCTCTGCTAGACACCATACTAGACTTCTCAGCTCCCTGGTCTCTTACCTATAAACATAATGTGTGTGTTTTTTCCTTCCTTAAAACCTCATTGAAATATATATTATAGATATTGAATATGAACTTTTTAAAAAAAGATTCTCCTGTACCTCCCCCACCACCCAAAAAGATTCTTTTTAGGATTTAAATTGGAACCACTGTTTATTTTTTTCTTTTTAATAGTATTTTATTCCCGCCCCCCCATTACCTATCAAGAAAATTATTAGCATACATTTTTACAAGATTTTGAGTTTTTTTTTTACCTCTCTTTGTTCCTCTTCTCCCCTATTCTGAAAACGTAGGCAGTTTGATATAGTTTATATACGCGCTATCATGTAAAATATATTCCCATATTTGTCACAGTTGTGGAAGAAGAAATAGATCAAAAGGAATAAAAAACACAAGAAAGAATAAAGTAAGTGAAAAAAATATGCTTTGATCTGCATTCAGAGTCCATCAGTTCTTTGTCTGGATATGGATAGCATTTTCCTTCATGAGTCCTTTGTACTTATCTTAGATCATTGTGTTGCTGAGAAGAGCTGAATCATTGGTAGTTGATCATCACACTATGTTGCTGATATTGTGTATGTTCTCCTGGTTCTGCTAATTTCACTTTGCCTCAGTTTGTACAATTCTTTCTAGGTTTTTCTGAAACAGTATTCCATTCTATTAGTGAACCACAGCTTGTTCAGCCATTCCCCAATTGATGAGCATCCCTTCAATTTCCAATATTTTGCCACCATGAAAAGGGCTGTTGTAAATATTCTTGCACATGTAGGTCCTTTTCTCTTTTTTATGACCTCTTTGGGATACAGACTTAGTAATGTTATTGCTGGATCAAAGGGTATGCACAGTTTTATAGCCCTTTGGGCATAGTTCCAAATTGCTTTTCAGAATGGTTGGATCAGTTCATAACTCCACCAACAGTGCATTAGTGTCCCAATTTCCCCACATCCTCTCCAACATTTATTATTTCCTTTTTTTTTTTATCATATTAGCAAATCTGATTGGTGGGAGGTGGTTTCTCAGGGTTGTTTTAATTTACATTTCTCTAATCAAAAATGCACTTCTTTGATTCCTTCATCTGACAACTGCCTATTCATATTCTTTGACCATTTATCATTTTGGGAATGGCTTGTATTCTCATAAATTTGACCCACTTCTCTATATATTTGAGAAATAAGGCCTTTATCAGAGACACTTGCTGTAAAGATTGGTTCCTACCTTTCTGCTTTCCTTCTAATTTTGCTTGCATTGGTTTTGTTTGTTCAAAAGCTTTTCAATTTAATATGATCAAAATTATCTATTCTGCATTTCATAATGCTCTTTCTCCCTTGTTTGGTCATGAATTCTTCCCCTCCCTGTAGTTCTGGCAGAAAGACTATTCCTTGCTCTTCTAATTTGAATGCTTCATTGTCTATGGTACCTTTTAGCAAGATGTAGTTTCCTTCCTTGTCTGTTTTAATTAGGGCTATTTTTGCTTTACTTTGATTAGGATCAGGATTGCTACCTCTGCTTTTTTTTTACTTCAGTTGAAGCATAATAGAGTCTATTCCAGCACCTTACCTTTACTCTGTGTGTGTCTCTCTGCTTCAAGTATATTTTTTTTTTTGTAAGTGACATTATAGTATTCTGGTTTTTGATCCTCTCTACTATCCACTTTTGTTTTATGGAAGAATTCATCCCATTCACATTCACAGTTATGATTACTAAATGTGTATTTCCCTCTATCCTATTCTTCCTCCTGTATGTCCTCTCTCTCCCTTCACCCTTTACTACCTCACCAGTGTTTTCCTTCTGTCTGTCTCCTCCCCTGATCAGCCCTCCCTTCTGTCAATCTCCACTCCCACCCTGGCTTACTTAATCTCCTCACTTCCTACTTCTCAGTCCAGTAAGATAGATTTCTATATTCAACTGATTATGTATATTAGTCCCTCTTTGAGGCAATATTGATGAGAGTAAGGTTCAAGTGATGCCCATCACCCAGCCTCCCATCTTCCCCCCACTGTAACAGATCTTTCTTGCCTCTTCATGTGAGATAATTTACCTCATTCTGCCTCTCCCTTCCTTCTTCACCCATTGTGCTCCTTTTTCTCATCTCTTATTTTTTTTCTGTCATTCCCTCAAATTCACTTTATGCGTGTACCCTCTGTTTATGTATACTCCTTCTGTTAGTGATACAATTTTTAAGAGTTACAAGTATTACCTTTCTTTGTAGGGATGTAAACAGTTTAGCTCTATTGAATCTCTTATGTTTCTTTTCCCTTTTTATATGTTTATGCTTCTCTGGGGTCTTGATATTAGAGGTCAAATTTTTGGTTTAGTTTTTAGTATTCTCCTTATGAAGGACTGAAATCCTTCTATTTCACTGAATGACAATTTTTTTCCCTTAATGTATTATGCTTAATTTTGCTTGGTAAGTGATTCTTGGTTGTAGCCCTAGCTCCTTTGCCCTCTGGAATCATGTTCTATGATGTCTAATCCTTTAATGCTGCAGCTGCCAACTCCTATGTGTTCCTGATTGTGACTCCCCAATATTTGAATTGCTTCTTTCTGGCCACTTGTAGTATTTTTAACTTGACCTGATAGTTCTGAAATTTGGCTTTAATGTTCCTTGAGGTTTTTATTTTGGGACCTCTTTCTTGAGGTGATCAGTGGATTCTTTCAATGTCTATTTTGCCCTCCGCTTCCAGGATATCAGGACAGTTTTCCTTGATAATTTCTTGAAAGATCATGTTCAGGTCCTCCCTTTGATTATGGTTTTCAGGTAGTCCAATGATTCCAATGTTGTCTTCCCTGGATCTATTTTCCAGGTCAGTTTTCTCACCCATGACGTATTTTGCATGTTCTTCCATTTGTTCATTCTTTGGAATTTGTTTGATTGATTCATGATGTCTTGTAGAGTCATTAGCTTCCACTTGCCCGATTCTAACTTTTAAGGTGTTGTTTTCCTCCGTTGGCTTTTGTACTTTCTTTTTCTTTTGGCCAATTGTACTCTTTAAGTAGTTGTTTTCTTCAGTGCATTTTTGTATCTCCTTTCCCATTTGGCCAATTTTACTTTTTAAGCAGTTTTCCAAGCTGTTGACTCTTTTTTTTTTTTTTGCAATTTTCTTGCATCACTCTCATTTCTTTTCCCAATTTTTCTTCTGCCTCGCTTATATGATTTTAAGCTCCTTTTTGAGCTCTTCGATGAGTTTTTTTTGAGCTTGGCTTGAGACTACTTTCTATTTTTCTTTGGGGTTTTGCCCACAGATGTTTTGACATAATTGCCCTCTTCTGAGTTTGTTTTGGTCTTCCTTGTCACCATAATAACTTTCTATGGTCAGATTATTTTTTGTTGGTTTTTTTTGCTAATTCTTTTTTTTTTCCTTTCTTTTAAATTTGAGCTCTGCTCCCAGGATGGAAGGGGCACTGTCTCGGGTTCCTTGTGCTAGTGGCTGCAGGCCCCGGCTATTTACCTGGTGCTGAACTGATGTTGCCCTGAGGCTCATGGAGGACCTTCATCTCTGGCACTGCTCTGAGGGGGTGGATTGGGGGTTGGCAGGCACTACTGTAGAGGCTGGAGAGATCTGGCAGCTTACCTGGTGCTGAGCTGGGGTTCTAGTGGCGGTATCTGGTATGTGCCAAAGCCAGGTACAGTGTTTCTGCACTCCCCTGTGGCTACACTGAAGCATGTGGCACTCTGTCCTCTGGAGGCTGCCTGTTTGCCCAGGGCTACGCTGAAGTATGTAGTGGTTCTTGGAGTTGGCCTTTGCCTGCTCTAACCCATTGGGGCTCAGGATCTCCTGCCAGTTTGCTGAGGTGGAAATTGCTGCTGGCTTGATGGGATGCTTCCCATCCTGGACTGCACTCCCCTTTCACCCAAGTGAGACAGACCTTTCTTGTCAAGCCTTCAAGTTTCTTGGACTAAAAGATTGTTTCATCCCATCTTTTTGCTGATTCTGCTGTTCCAGGATTTATTTGGGGGCTCTGTTTTACGGTTGTTTGGAGGTGAGTATGGGAGAGTTATAGTGACTTACTGCTTACCCTGCTATCTTGGCTATTAGAAGTCTGGAAACACTATTTAAAAGAAACTTGGCTACTAGAAGTCTGGAAACACTATTTAATCTAGTCCTTTCTTCAAAGAAATGGGGTTGGTTCACCAAACATTTACTAATTACCTATTATATGGAAGGTACTGGAGCAAGAAAAGTGACGGTGTCTCTCTCTGAATATCCATTTCAAGCTGTGGGACAACAAAGAAGAGAAAGTAAAAAAGGGAGACAGACAGACTGAGTGACAGAGAGAAGGAGACAAACAGAGATAAGGATGATAGGTTACCTAGGCTTTAAAAAAATTATGAATGGAGCATTACAACCATTATTGTTGCTTTCAGCAGGGGACATCTCCACCCCTCGATAAGCAGTCAGACCTTCCAACATACCAGACCCCTATTTTGGTGAGTCACTTTTCCATATGAGTAATTCCTTTAAGTTTGGAGAAAAGGATCAGAAGACCTCTGCTGAAGTCCTGTGACTCTGAACCAGTTACAACCTCCCTAGACTTCTATTTCTTTCTCTGGACCATGAGGGAATTGCAGTAGATGATCTTTAAGGTCCCTTGCAACTCAAAAAGTCTGTGACTCTAGGAGGCATTCAGGGAGGAGCTAATTGTCCCAAAATTCCACAATTACAAATTAATTAATTAGTTGATTATTTGATTAATTAATTAATTAATTAATACCCTCTGTGACATTGGTGGTGTCACTTCCACTCCCTGTGCCTCAGCTCAAGGGCTAGACTGGATAATATCTGAGGTCACTTCCAACCTTCTGATTCTAGAACTCCGTAACTCTATTGTGGTTACAGTCATAATTTTTGTTTTTCGTTTTGTTCTCTGGCCCCAACTCACTGTCATCTGTACTGTATGTCCCAGATACATGCATGGTTGGAAATGATGATTTCCTGGATGTAGGGAAACTATGACTTCCATGATGCAGGGAACTCCCAGTGAGAAAACTTCCTCTACCAATATAGATCTGTTCCTGCTTTAAAAACTAAATTATAGTATTAGAGAGTTGCCTGGATCTCTGAGAGGTTTAGTGATTTATGCAGGGTTATACAAACAGTATGTATCAGAGTTGAGACTACAAAGAAGGTCTTTCTGACTCTAAAGGTGAGATCTCTACTCACCATGCTACTTCACATAGTAGTAATGTTATAATAAAATTTGAAAAGTTCCTTATATAATCTCCTTACTCTATAGAGGGTAAAGAGATCACTGACTTATGATCATGTGGTATAGTAGAAAGAATACTGGCTCTGGAGTCGGAGGATGTGGGTTCAAATCCTGCCTCAGTAACTTATCTGCATAACTGGGCACATCTTTTCCATTTTTTTCTTCTGCAACTTTCTTCTTTCTTCTGGATGCTTTTACAGCAAGATTGTAAGTATTTTTATGATTCCACTCCTCTAGCAATATGTCCATTTGTTGCTCATTGGATAAGGTTCTTGCATTTAGAATGATAACAATCAAATGTACATTGGTTCATGGTTGAAAAACTATTTGACCTAGTACCTTTTGTTCCTTTTCCACATCTCTGCCACCATCACTGCAGAAGCAGAAGGGGCCCATTTTTTTTTTCTTGCATGAGTTGCCATGGCCAAAAGATTTAATCATGGTGGCCAGTCTACTTGGGATACGCCTTTCCAGGATTAACTCCAAAGGTCCTTAGAAAAGAGACTCTACAAAGCTCTCCAATGCCTCATTGTGACCATGGAGGTGATCTTCAGTTTTTAAGGACTGTGAGAGTAGAATGCAAGTTCTGATAACATCTCCTACATTGGAAAGACTTCTTGTATAGCCCTAGGAACAGACCAAATAATCTTTTGGAAGACTGGCCTAGCTAAACCTTTCTTTAAATGTATTTTTAAAGTTATATTCTACTAAATTTGGTTCTCTCTCCTAGGCCTTTAAGAGAACAAATATATCCAACCCTGTATGATGAATGCTACCGAAGTTACTGAATGTGAATTTTATGTCATATTACAAGGAGAGAATGGGAGAAACTTAGCTAGAATGAGTAAAGTAGCTGTGAAAAAAACTCATTTTTGTTTTAAGGATACAAGGATTCTTAATGCTGACTATAAATATAAGAAAGGCAACATAGAACAATAGAATCTTAGTAGTGGAAGGACCTTAGAAAAGGATCTAACTTAACATTTCATCTTATAAGTGAGGAAACTAAGATTAGAGAGGTAAAGTTATGTGAGCAAAGTCACATACCCAATCAGAATGCTTTTTGCTTGAATATGTTGAAAATAGTCAAATCTCTTTCAATATAGAAAATAACAAAGGTTATTATCGAGAGTATAACAAGGGAAAGGTAGAAACATGGTGCAGTAGATAGAGTGCTGGGCCTGCAATCAGGAAGACCTGAGTTCAAATCTGGTATCAGACACTGACTAGTTGTCTGACCCTGGGTAAGATCCATGGTTAACATAGTCGCCTGCAGACACACTTTAGTTAGCATGATAATGATATAAGAGGGGAAAAGACTTGAGGCCCAATGTCTTACGTGCTGAAGCCTTAACTGGTGTCTCATCTCAAGTCTCTCCACTGATTCTTAGAAACTCCCTTTCTCACCACCATTACGTAGACTGATCTGCTTGAGGAGACATAAAGTTCAAAGCAATATATTTAACTTAATGTTACAGGACCTGAGTTTAAATCCATACTCTACTACCTATAACTTGGGTTTCCATCCTAAAGTGAGGAAGGTAGACTAGATCATTGGTGTCAGACTAAAATAGAAATGGGGGGCGGGGTGGGCAGCTAGGTGGTGCAGTGAGTAGAGTACCAACCCTGGAGTCAGGAAGACCTGAGTTCAAATCCTGCCTTAGACACTTGACACTCTTACTAGCTGTGTGACCTTGGGCAAGTCACTTAACCCCAATTGCCCTGCCTTGCTCCTCAAAAAAAAACAATAAAATAGAAATAGGGACCTCTAAATCATACATATTAACTTTAAAAACCACATTAGCATTACTTATATTTTATCGTATCTTTATTTATTTTGATAAATATTTCCCAATTGCATATCTGGGTTGGGCCACCCTCCAGAGTACTATTGATTGACCCATTCACTCAAATCCTAGGGGAATTTTAGACATCTCATCCACAGATCCCCATTCTCCTATAGTGTTATATGGGTCCCCCATACCAGATTTAATAGCGTGACTCTGCATCTAGGTTGACTTATTTGTAAAAGATATGTAATAGTGGCTCATCTGCCTTGAAACATGTACTGCACCAGATTAGCTTCCTGTCCAAAGATCTATGATACTTAGAACTAGGCTGCCCCCCTTGAAGTTTGAAAGAATTTTTTTGGGATAATTAAATGGACTGCAGTGCAGTCGCTTTTTATTACCGCCATAAGACAGAACTAACACCAAATCTATATTGTTAATTATCATGTTACACTGAGCTTTTATCATGTGCAGCTGAGTTTTGCAGGGAACATGATTTGTCATCTGATAGTGTGGCCTAGTAGACTGTTGGACTTGGAGTAAGGAAGACTTGTGTTCTGTCCTGCCTCTGATGCATAGAGGTTTTGCGACCATGGACAAGTTCCTTATCCTCTTAAGTACCTCAAGGCAACTCTCTGAAGACTCAGTTATGAAGGAGGTGCTGATCTGCACCATGAAGGGAGTTTCTACATCAAGAATTTCCAAATAGATTTAATCACAAGTCTGGACAGTCCCACCTCCCCTCTTAAAAATCAAAATTAATGTAATAAACTTAAATTCATAAGCTCAGAGTCTCTTCTCCACACATTCTGAGAAAGCAGCTTCATTTTATACCTCTTCTTAGGGCATGACCCAGTCTCTCACACAATAACTTGGCTTGATTTAAGGAGGTATACAGGCCCTATTCACACTCAAAATACTTGTTTTTAAGCAAAACAAGTCAATACATTGGTCTTACAATGTAGGCCTCATTCCACACCTACAGTCCACTTGTACTTCTCTACCCAAGGGAAGGAGTATGTTTCACTATTAGCCCTATGAAGTCAGCAGTAGCTATTATGTTGATTACAATGGTTTGTGCATTCCCCTTTCCTTCTTAAAGCCTTACCAAAATTCTGCTGACTCCTACATACCCCAGAGTAAAAGAGACATCTCCTTCTTTTGATTTCTCATAGTCATTTGCCTGGGCATCTTTTTTTTGCATTTATTTCATTCTCCTTTGCCTCAATGATATTTATGTTTATGCCTTTCCCCCAGTTAGAATGTAGTAATAGTAACAGTTCATATATCTATAGTAGGTTTTATTAGCACTTGGTAAGGAATTGTAAGCTTCATGAAAGCACGGCGTGTGTGTGTATATACACACGTATATGTATGTATGTATATATATGTATATTATATATATAGTCATATAGCAATCCGGTGTGTGTGTGTGGCTATAATATGTGACATGCATGTTTGTATATGTGTGCATATGGTTTCATATTTCCAATTACCTAAAACAGTGTCTTGCACATGATACTTAATAAATTTTGGTCAGATTGAATCAAATTCCCACCTCCAAAACTTTGCTTTTGCTGTTCCCTCTGCCTAGAATGCCTTCCTGACACCCTTTCAGACTGCCAAAACCGACTCATTCCTCAAGGGCTGGTTCAAATGCTGCCTCCTTTGTAAAGTGTTTTTTGATCTCCCCAATCCAAGGAGCTTTCTCTCTGGAACCCAAATTCCCATAGCACCTTGTACCCCTCTTTGCATACTGGCTGCTCTAAGATTTTATGTCATCGAGGGGATTCATGTTTCTCATAAGAGTTGGCATTGATGATTTCTGAAGTCCCTTCCGGTAGTGAGATTCTAGTTTTTGACATGTTCATAATAAAAGCTGAGGTATAGTGCTTCCATAGGAGGAGTAGGAGAAGTGAAGACTTGAGCTAAAAAAAAAAAAGAAAGTGTGCGTGGTTTGGTGGAGTTGGGACTAGTGAAGTATAGTGATTTGGGGGAAACTGAGGAAACCCTGAAGGAGAGCAGTCTCCAGACCCTGATCTTGTTCCAGATTCTACGTCCAGGTTTAAAGTGAATAAGGTCAAAGATAATTAAGAAGCTATAAAAGAATTAAGTAGAATTAAGATGATCAAGGAGGATTAGGAAATAGAACCTGAAAATAAAGGGAGATTCAAGAAGGAAAAGGAGAAGGTAGATGCCAAATCAAGGCAAGGTAAATAAGTGGAAAAATTGGTGGGTAAAGAAGCAAGTTGAAATTGATAGAGTAGCCTGGTGGTTGTAGAAAAATAATATGTGGGGGCAGCTAGGTGGCACAGTGAGTAAAGCACTGGCCCTGGAGTCAGAAGGACTTGAGTTCAAATATAACCTCAGACACTTGACACACTTACTAGCTATATGACTTTGGGCAAGTCACTTAACTCCAATTGCCCTGCCTTCCCCCTTCCCCCCAAAAAAGAAAATAAAAATAACATGTGTAGTATGGGGCTTCTCAAACTTTTTCCACTCAAGACTCCTTTAGCACTTCTTAAAACCCCATATGGGATGGAGACTCAAAATTTAAGAAGTGCTATCTAGGGTATTTGTGAGGCAAAGTGCAGGGGAGTCATCACTTCCTCATTTCTCAGGACTGTACCTCTGTTCGTGTAGTCCCAGAATTCAAGAGGTTGGGTTTTGGGGGGTTGTTTTTTTTGGTGGAGGAGGGGTGGTTGGCTGTCACATCCAACTGTTGACTGATATTGACCTTGCCGTCCACTGAAAGTCCCCAATCTTTTTCAGACAAACTGCTATTTAACCATGCTCTTCACACCCCCATCCCCTCCATCTTGTACTTAGAAAATTGATTCTTTGAACCCAAGTGTAAGCTTTTCCATTAACCCATATCAAATCCAATGGCTAGCACAGTGTCTGGCCCATGTCAAGAATGAAAAACTAAAAACAAATAGCACAGGGCCAAGTCCCAACTAAATTAAAAGTCTAGTCCTCCAAGCCCAAATCCAATCAAGTTACAGTGATTAAGCTCCTACTATGTGCAGAGCCCTGTTCTAGCTACCTAGAAGTTAGGTTTGTATCCATTTGTATCTGGAGATACAAATGATAAATTTGATAAAGTTCCTTCAAGGAGCTTACAGTGTAGTAGCTATGAGATATATGATCCAATCTAGAAAATAATCAAAGCCAAAGGCAAAGTCATACTGGTGGCTGGAGTGTAGAGGTAAGACCTGAATTGAGTCTTGAAGGGGGAAAAAATCATCAAGAAGCAAAGACAGAGAGAAAATCCTCTTGGCATGAGGAGAATAGCATACAAAGCAGTATGGACGCAGGAAAGGGCAGAATGAGTTTGAGGAAAAGGGAGTAGCCTAGTTGAATTGGAACACTTATGATACAACGAAGAAGCCATGAGGGACGCTGGAGCCAGTGGACCTGGATTCAGATTTTGGCTCTGTCCTTTAATGCCTGCATGATCTTGGGAGCATCAATTTAACTTTCTGGGACTCAGTTTCCCCATTAATAAAGTGAGAGGACTGGACTCAGGGGTGGGGAACCTTGGGCCTCAAGGCCACATATGGCCTTCTAGGTCTTCGGGTGTGGCCTTTTGACTGAGTTTTGCAGAGCAAATCCTTTTATTAAGGAAACTTGTTCTATGAAGTTTGGATTCAGTCAAAGGGCTACAGTTGAGGACCTAGAGGGCCAAGTGTGGCCTAGAGGCTGCAGGGTCACCTCCCCTGGGATGATTTCTAAGGTCCCTTCTAGCTCAGTGCAATAAGGCTGCTTAAGTAGATAGAAGCTAGAATGCTGAGGGCTTTAAGCTCCTTCAGCATGCAGTGGTGAGCCAGTGCAGGGTTTGAGAAGAATAGCAATGCAGTAACTCCCATGAATGAATTAGGATGCTTACTTTGGCCAGGGTGCAAGCACCCCAACAAGTGCCTATTCATAAAGTCACAGTTTTCAACAGTCATGTCATTTTTAGAGGAGAGAGGACAGCTCACCTTTCAAATACCCCAAATCTTAGCAGTAGTCTAAACAACGTCCCCTTCATGCTAATATTCCCAACTTGATGTCCAATGGTCCTAACCATTTTGAAGAGAAATTGTCTGCCATGCTGCACATTCCCTACACTGAGTTAAACAGGCTGGGGGGTGGAGGTGGAGGTGAGGGGGTAGGGGTGAGGGGTGAGGAATTTCCTCTCCTCATCATTACTTTCTGAATCCAGCTGGTGCTGATTTCAAGCCTCTTTTATATCTCCCCAGTAATTATCACTCATTTACTTGTCTTCATGACTCTGGTTTCATGCTGTTTTTCCAGAATTCCTGCTTTCTTAACTGGTTTTGTGGATTGTACTTTGTATCTGCAGAATCCAGTTCTAGTTGATTTCCTATGTCTGAGATTTGGATAGCAGCCTCTGCCACTCAGGAATTAATTGCAGATAAAACCCCTGGAACTCAAAAGCTTTGCTTTCTCTCCTCTGCGCCCACACTAGTGGAGCCTGTTACAGTTTTGCTCCCCTCCACATGAGCTCCCCTTTCTACCTCCTTCTGAAGCTATGCTTCCTTGGTGGCCAGGTGGTCTCTGAATCTAGTGCTGTCCTGGAAGAGGGGAGTACCAGTGTGAGCCATTTAGGTCAGGATCAATCAAGCAATTCATGAATTATAAGCACTTCTGAAGAGCCTAGTGCTCTCCAGGAACTGCTAGGTAGGTGCTGGGGATACAAAGATAAATGTAAGCCTCTGCCTTCAAGGAACTTACATTCTATTGGAGGTGACATAAATATATAGTATACAAAAAAAAGCACAGTAATTTTGGTGGGGGGAGGAGAAGGAGAGAAGTCACTGCCCTTCCCTTGTATGCCAAAGGGGCATCAACTGAACAACCTTTTTTCTAAGCAGAGAACTTCATAAAGCAGAAAAAGCTCAACCAACATTTATTAAGCACCTACTACATGCTAGGCCCTGGAGATTCAAGGGCAAAAATGAAAGTCACTAATTCCAAGGAACATGTGTTCTAGAGGTGGTAGGATGAGTGTTAACAAGCACACAGATAAATAAATGAAAATCATGTGCAAATTAAGCACAAAGTAGGTTGGGGATAATGTAGAGCACCAGAGGTTGGGGGAAGGTGTCTGGAATCAGAAAGGGCTTCATGTAATTAGAAAGTCGTGCCTCAACTGAGCCCTCAAGGGAGCTATAGATTCCAAGAAGCAGAGGCAAGGGGAGTGAGCCTTCCAGGGATGAGAGACAGATCATGCAGAGGCAGCTACGCCGGTTTGTCTGGAGCACAAAGCATGTGTAAGGCCCTAGAATGAAATCAATCCCATAAGACACATTGGAGCCAGACAGTGTAGAGCTTAAGATGCCAAACAGGCACGTTTTTATTTTCTCCTTGAGCAAAGGCATGGAGGCTCAAGATGGAGTTGCTGGTGGTGGTCCTTTGCATCCCTCACCTTCCCTTCCTATACTTTTCCTTGGCCTCTGGTTGGGGCTTCAGGAAGAACCTCTGTCCCATTTCTCTCCCTTTAATTCCTCTCTAAACCTCAGGCAATGCATTATTATCTTATGAATAGGGAGGCTGGGTTGTACAGCCAACAGAGTAAGGGCCCTGAAGTCTCATCTTCATGAGCACCAATCTGGCCTCAGACACTTACTAGCTGTGTGACCCTAGGCAAGTCACTTAACCCTGTCTGCCTCAGTTTGCTCATCTGTAAAATGAGCTGGAGAAGGAAATGGCAAACCACTCTAGTATCTTTGCCGAGAAAACCGTAACTGGGGCCACGAAGAGTTGGAAAGGGTTGAAACAACTGAACAGCCCTTGGCTAGCTATGTCTCTAAGACCTTAACTGGAAAGGGCTAAAACCACTGAACAACAAAACTGAGTGAATATGTCACTCCCTCTGTCTCCCAAGGGGCTCTGCATTTTAAACTTTATCTCCCAGTGTGTCTTCAATCTGGTTAAAAGCATTTCAGGCATCAACAAGCAGTTGATATGATCTGGGCCTTAAGCATAACTGACTAACTACTGTGGGTCCAGCCTTAGGGAGAATTGAGCTCTAGAACAGCAAGCCCATTCTCTCTCCCAAATGCCCAGTTACTCTTCCAGCTCTGGCCTTATTCAATACACTGCACTCAGGCAAGATAAGCATCATTAGCATCATTCTCCCTTCATAGGCCAAGAACATTATACCCAGAGCAGTTAAGCAGTTTGCCCAGGGGTCATAATGAATAAGAGGTTAAACTGAAAACAGAAATCACATCATCTTGGTAGGATCTCTCTGGCAAATTATTCAAGGACTATAATTTCCTAGCTTCAAAGATCTAGGACTGGGAGGTGCTAATACACCTCCCACTTTCTGAGATTGGACTATGCTTCTTTCTCCCTTGGGGACTGTGAATAAAGTATCCATTGGAACAGGCTTACCAACTTCCTTAGGTTAAAGCTAGCATCAAAGGAATCTGGGTGAACCAGGAAGCCTTGGCAGATGAACAATGGGGAGGAACGGGGGACAAGAAATACACTCTTCCCACCTTCATATGACTCCATGGAAGCTAGACGAACAAGAGCACTCATCATTCTTATCACTCTCTTGTTTTATTTTTATTTATATTTTATATATATTTATATTTCAGGCTGCCTTCTGAGGGCTTACAATTGTCTTCAATTAAGTTGGCCCTTTATGGGTGAATTGAAGAATATCTAAAACATGGGGGAAATGGTGGTAAACTTTAGGTCAGGCAAGTTGGTTCCCATTTTCATGTTTGTTGTTATTCGGTATTTTCCGTCATGAGTCTTTTGAAATTGTCTTGGGTCATTGTATTCCTGGGAAGAGCTAAGTCTATCAGAGCTGATCATTGCACAGTGTATCTGTTGCTGCATACAATGTTCTGGTTCTGCTCACTTCACTCAGCATCAGTTCATGTAAGTCTTTCCAGGTTTCTCTGAAATCTGTCCGCTCATCATTTCTTACAGTACAATAGTAAGGATATTAAATCCTTGATGCTGTTGACATTCCTTGTGAATGACTTCTCACCAACTTTTCACCCCTCTGAGAAATCTGTCTCTTCCATCTATTTCCCTATTGCTCCCACACTTCCTCCTTCCTCCTGCTACATGCCCCGAAGACACCTTCGATGTCCTGTAGAAAGGTCTGTTCTTTATTTTATGCTGCTCCCTTACCATGTAGAGTATGGGACAAAACCCTTTCCCAGAATGTAAAAGCACAGGAAACAAAGATGTCTCTGGCTAGTACTTGACTTGGGAAGGAAGAGTTTCTTTCATTGTTAGAAAACTTCCAGAAGGCTTGCTGTATACAAGACACTGGGCCAGCGGCTAGTGAACAATACAAAGATGAACCAGGCAAGGTCCCTTCTCTAAAGGTAAGGAGGACAGAATTATGCTCAAATCAGTGTCTAATTTTGATTTTAGAAGACTAACAATGAATCCTGGCTCTTAGTAGAGTGGTGGTAGACCTTAGTGGAGAGGGGAAAGAGAACAAGCATTTAAGTGCCTACTATGTGCAAGGCACTATGTTAAGCACTTTATAAATATTATCTCATTTGAACCATAAGTATGGAATGGCCGACCTTTTGACATGCTTTGCATAATTGTACCCCTTTGCCACAAAAGGAGAGTTCCATTGGTAGGCAAGAGAATGGGGAGAGTGTGATTGGAAACTGACAGCTATGTTTTCTCTCTCTTTTTTTTTTGGACAGCTATTTTCAAAAAGAGCATTAATTAAACCTTTTTTTTTTTTTTCAAAAGAGAAAGGGAGAAGAAACTTTGAAACTCTGTAGTGTAGTAAATAGGATGAGAGGTTGGAATCTGGAAAACCTAAGTTCAGATCTTGGGGAGTCTTAGGCTAAGTCCCTTAACCTTTTGACCTCTGTGAGTCCTACATGGCCCATCTGTGAAATGCAGATATTTATACTTACAGTGTTTTTACTTCAGAGCATTGTTGTGAGGCTCAGATAACCATCCTGGTTTTCCTCTTCTGGGTATTTGCTAGATCCTCCACATCCTTCTCAAACCATGGTGCCCAGAATTCAACACAGTAATCTAGAGGAGGTCTGATGAGGTCTAGAGGAGGTACAGTGGGACTATCACCTATTTGTTTCTTAAAGTGATTCCTCTCTTGATGTAGCCCACTACCTCATTTGGTTTTCTGGCTGCTGCTGACTCATATCAGACTTGCTGTTGACTATACCCCCCACTTCTTTTCAGAACAACTGTTCTCTCACAATGCCTCCCATCATGTATTCACAAAGAGGATTTTTTGGTATCAATGTCTAAATCTTTGCATTTATCCCTCTTCTATTTCCACTTATTTAATTTAATCCTGTGTTACAACTTGACCAAGTCTTTCGGTACCCGGTGTTGTCATCAACTATCTTGCCTTCTCAGCCTTCTGTCACCTGCAAATTTGGTGAGCATATGTATCATCTATGCCTCTATCTAAGTCATTGATAAAAGTGTAACATAGCACAAAGTAAAACACAGATCCCTGGAGGTACTTTACTGGGGACCTTTGTCATGTTCATATTGAACTGTTAACAACTACTTTATGACCTTGAGCAAGTCATTTAACCTCCCTGTGCCTCAGTTTCCTCATGTATAAAACAAGAAGGCTGTACTAGATGGGCTCAGAGGTCCTTTCCAGCTCAAAACCTAGATCCTCTGATTAGTAGGGTATTGTTTTTGTTCAGTCATTTTTGACTCCTCATGACCCCATTTGTAGTTTTCTTGGCAAAGACACTGGAGTGGTTTGCCATTTCCTTCTCCAGTTCATTTTACAGATGAGGAAACTGAGGCATACAGGGTTAGGTGACTTGCCCAGGGTCATATAGCTAGTAAGTGTCTAAGGCCAGATTCACCTCTCTCCTTCAGCTCGTGAAGATGAGTCTTCCTAATTCCAAGTACATTGCCCTATCCCTTGCACCACCTAGTCGTCCCAATATGGTATTACACGTAAATAATTTGTAAACATTGGAATTGTGCTCAGAATGTTTTATTTATATATGTGCAACGTTAAAAAACATTTGGAGATTTCTGGTCTAGTCCACATCTCCCCATCTTCTCCACAGCAATAATTTGAGATATTTTATTAAAAGCATTGCTAAAATCTAGATGAACTATACCCAGCATTCTCTTTATCTAGAAGTGGAATAACACTGTCAAATGAGGAAATGAGCTTTGTCTACCACTGTACAATTTCCCCCACTCTCCATACCAGTTGAGATTTTCAAACTTGTTATTTTTTTCACTATTTCTGCGTTATTTCTCCTTTGGCATTTTCATGGCACCTGTCAATGCAGAGCTTGGGCACTCGCTTTAGCAAGTTAAAAAGGCATCCGCTTTATGCACTGTTTGATTATGCATGAGTTTAAAACCAAGACAGCTCTGCAGCAGCTGGCAGCCAAGAAGACTTATGAGCTCATCCACAAACAGCTTCTTGTCAGGCAAAACCTTTTCAATCAATCAGAATGTATTTATTAAGTAGAGGCATACCCCATTTAAACTTGCTAATGGTTTTCAAAATAAAAACATCATGTAAGTTGAAACAATGTCTTGGAGGCAGTGAGCTCCACAGGAATCATGCTGATGTGTACACAACACATAATAAGATGATTTTTAGAGGACATTGGCTCTTGATGCCACTGAAGTCCATCAGTCAATCGATAAATATCATTAAGTGCTTACTACTACATGCCAGGATCATCAATCCTCTGGTAAGCATTTTGGGGGACTCATAAAAGATGCCCATTGGGTCTCATGGTGTTGCAGTTGAGTTTGGTTATATTAGTGACAATATTGAAAAATAGAGTTGTTGAAATTATGTTAGGGCATACTTACGTAAACTCCTCCCCACAATACTAAGCACTGTAGGACCAAGACATATATGCGTGAACCAGTCGCTGCAGCTGATGAGCTCATAGTCTCAGTGGGGGAGCCAACACATAGACACATGAAACAACTAAAGAACGACAAAAGGCTGTTTGTGATTAAGGACTAAATTGTGTGGTTCCCAATGAATCATCCATTTTTATTGAGGAGAAGCTCTCTTAGAAGCCTCTTCCCTATTTCTTTCCAGCAGTTCTTACTACTGTGCTTTGAGGTTTTAAAAGTCTGAATTCTGCATGCAAGATGCACTGATCTGACTTGCATCATTCTCCATGTCAACTATATTTGCAATATTCCTTCCTATCATTTCTCCTGTCACTGTCTCTCCTAACTGTAAAGCTGCAAGCAGGAATCGTTTCCAAGCAATCTGGTTTTCAGAGAGCTAAACTCCCTTGCTTTGGCTGAATTCAGAAAGGTTTTTGGATGTGCTCTTTCTATTCATTAGAATTGTATTCATCAATTCCAGGGAACTGAGAGGTCAAAGTCAGAGTTTCAGGACCCCAGGGAACCTGGGCAGTTAGGTGGAGAAGTAGATAAAGCACTGGGCCTGTAGTCAGCAAGTCCTGAATTCAAATCCAGCCTCAGACACTTACAGGCTGTGTGATCCTGGGCAAGTCACTGGATCTCTGTCTGTCTGAGTTTCCTTATCTGTAATATGGGGAAAGAGGGGCATCTCCAGACATACTGATCCATATCTTACCACTGAACCCGGTTATGGCTCCAAGGAGAAAGTGAGGCTGGTAACTTTGCACATTTCTCTCTCACTTAAATCCAAAAACTTGCAAGTCACGACATCACCTTCCTGATGTCATGGTCCTCTTGGAGAACGAAGGACAGAAGGTGAACTAAGGATGCCTTATATGCTGCATCTTTTCATGTCTAAGTTTCTTACTAGATTGTAAGTAAGCCTCACGAGCAAGAATCCTAATTTATACTTCTTTGTGCCCCACATAGTGTCAACTATAGTACCCTCCATTACTAGGAATAACAAACTATTGAACCCAGCCTTAAAATAGGATTTAGAAGTGGAGAGAACCATAGAAATTGTCTGGATGGTGAGTTCTTAACCATTTTTAGGCAGTTAGGTAGATACATTGGCTAGGTTGAGACTTAGAGTCAAGAAGACCTGAGTTCAAATCCTGCCTAAGGCAACTACTGAGTGATCCTTGACAAGTCACCTCTCTCTCAGCCTCAGTTTCCCCATCTGTAAAATGCAGATCATAATAACATCTACTTCACAGGGTTATTGTAAAGATCTAATGTGATAACACATGTAAAGCACTTTGCAGTCCTTGAACCACTATATAAATGGTAGCTCTGATTATTGGCCTTTGTTTTGTGTGTGTGTCATGGATCTCTGGCTGTCTGCTGAAGACTATGGACCCTTCCTCAGAATAATGTTTTTAAATGCTTAAATTAAAATATGCAGGATTGTAAATGAAATCAATAGTATTGAAATCCAGTTATCAAAACATATTTTTTTTTTAAAAAAAAGACAGGTTCTCAGACTCCAGGTTAAGAATGACTATTCTAGGCTAGTCCATCTAGCCCATTTTACAGATGAGAGAATTGAGGTACTGAGAAAGTGGGATGACTCACCCACAGTTATTATTTGGCTCCCAGCAGAGCCAAAACTAGATTCCTGGGCTTCTGAGTTCTAAGGTCAGTTCTCTTTACATGATATCTTGCATGGCCTCTTAGCTCAATACGTATTTCCCCTGTTTGCTACTTTATGTGGCCTGCCTTCATGCTGACAAATTAAATGTTTTTTTGGATCAAGGGAAACATCAGCCAACATGCCATTAGATTGCCCTTCTAGCAATGTACTTTTTCTATTTATGAGATTAATAGTTTCTATTCTGTTCAGTCCCAGGCTGGGACTGGAAATGCTAAGACATCTCCAACCCCTTTTGGAGTTTGAGAAATTCACTCCTTCTGTGCTTTGTTCTCCTTTCTCACACACAGAGACCACAACCTCCCCAACCCCCAGCCTTAACCCCTCCAGACTTCCTTCTCTGTCACCATCTCCCTCTACTGATTACACTATCTGGTTGAGAGCAATGCATCAGAAGTTCCTGAGAGACTCTTCCTTCCTGTACAGACTTGTGGGACCATAGAATGTTAGAACAGGAAGGGACCTCTAGACAATCTAACCTTGATTTTACAAATAGGCAACTGGCAGCCCAAAGAAAGGAAACAATTGGCCAAAAGCTAGCTTAGGAGAATCAGGGCTAAAATACAGTTGGCGTAGTGGACAGAGTGTTAGATTTAATGTCAGGAAAATAGAATTTGAATCCTGCCTCTGACCTTTTCCAGCTGTGTGACTCTAGGCAAGTTACTTAACCTTTCCTAGCCTCGGTTTCCCCAATCGTAAAGTGATAGGGGTTGACTTGAATGCCTCTAAGATCCCTCCCAGCTCAAAATCTATTATCCTTCAATTCAGGACTCCAGTATCCAAGTTCAGGGCTCTCTCCATGTTGTAGAAAAAGTTGAATGGAAGGGACTTTGTCAAGACTTCTTTGTCCTTGGATGTTTCATTATGTTTCACTTTTTTCTCTCTTCTTAACTCTCTATAGTCTGTCTTCTGATCCCATCCTTCAACCAAAACTAAAGTTGCTAATGATCTCTTCATTGCCAAATCGAACGGCCTTTTCTCAGTCCTCCCACAGTCTGAAGAAAAATAGGAAGCATTCACAAACATTTTTAATCAATGAGCCTTTAGTTATATTAAAAAGCACCAATTGGAGTAACAGTTTAAGGTATCATAGTAGCCTTGCTAGACTATGAGTGAAGAATTCAAATCTTGCTTCTGATACAGTAGCAGTGTGAGTCTGGGGAAGCTACCTTTGAGTCTTGGTTTGTTCATTGGTAGCTTGGGGATAATAATTTCTGTAAGAGAATATTCAGAAAGTGCTTTTAAAATGCTACATTTTAATGTCAGTTATCTTATTCATGTTAATTATTAGGTGAACTCTAGTTGTAGGGAACCTTCCGGACACTTTCTAACACCCCTCAACTCCCAGTCACTTGAGATGAAATGCTTTAGTTGACCAAAAAGCCTCTGAATTCAAGACCGATAGTGCAGGTGGAGGGACGTTGGTTCTGGAGTTCAGAAGATATGGGTTCGAATCTTGCCTCTAATGACTGCTACTCATGGGATCGAGGGTAAGGACCTCCTTTTCCCCCTTTGTAAAATGAGGGAGTTGGACTAGAAGGCTTTTAAGTTCCCTTCCAGCTCTAGAGCTATGATCCATAGGTTATGGCCGTACATTGGGAATTGGGAACATTGGGAATATTTCATCCTCCTGGAACAGCCTGGGTGGGAACTGACACATATCTCTTCTCTCCCGGCTCCCCCCCCAATCCCCCTCCGTTAATTAGGTCTTTAGGAGTCCCTAAGGGCAGTTAGGTGGCACAGTGGAGAGAACTCTGGACCTCAAGTCAGGAAGACTCATCTTCCTGAGTTCAAATCTGGCCTCAGATACTTACTAGCTGTGTGACTCGCAAGTTGTTTAACCATGTTTGCCTCAGTTTCCTCATCTGTAAAATAAGCTGGAGAGGAAATGGCAAATCATTCCAGTATTTTTGCCGAGAAAACTCCAAATGTTATCATGAAAAGCTGGATACCACTGAAATAACTCAACAGCAACAAAGGAGTTTCTAAAATCAGTCTAGTTTATATACCCTCAGGCTAGTACTTCACCTCACTGCTGTACCTATATTTCCCTTCTGTAAAATGGGAAGATAATATACAGTTCTCTCTCTCTCTCTCTCTCTCTTCTCTGTGTGTGTGTCTATATATGTACATATGTATATGTGTATGTATCTATCTTTCTATTCTCATTTGATTCTAATAACAGCCCTGGAAGGTAGGTAGAATAGAGATTATTTTTTTCCATTACATATAAAAAAAAAACTGAGAGAAGCTCAGAGAGTTTTCAGTGCCTTGCCTGAGGTCACAAAGCTGGGACTTGACCCCTTTGTGCTTTCTACTTCCACCCTACTCTCCCTCTATGCTACTGAGATCAGTAGTGTCCTGGTATGTGGTGTGGTGTTTATTTTTCAAGTATTTTTAGAAGGGGCCTGAAAATGAATCATAGGTCTTGTAAACAATTACTGCTGCAATTTTTAAGGCCTGAGATTGCCCTGACATTTCTAAACCTAAAAAGTCATGTGTATCACCTCTTCCCTCTGGGTGGGCAGGCCACTCAGCCCAAGGTTGGATGCTAACTACGCTCTTTCAAAAGCAAAGAAAGAAACCAAGGACTTAAAGACCAAAAAAAAAAAAGGTGGTATTGCTGGGTATTAGTGAAAAAGTGTCTGGGCTACAGAAAAAAGAACATTTTATGCCCTATTTCTGGTTAGTGTTGATTCTCCCTCAGAAGAGGCAGAATGTTCAGTGGAAAGAACCCAGGGCCCGGAGGTAAGAGACCTGGGTGCTAGTCTTGGGTCTGCCATTGACTTGCCATGTGATCATGAGTTTTTTTTTCCCTCTAGCTAAGTCTCTACTTCATCTGTAAAATGAGTTGGATCAAATAACCTCTAAGGTCCTTTCCAGTTGTAATATTTGGTTTCTTTACTTTTACTTCTTGCTATTATTTACGCATCAGCTCTTCATGCTTATAATTACTCCGTCTGCACATTAGGCTTTCTAACTACCTGTTAAGAGTTCAGATCCCATGGTTCTCTTAGGCTTGGTCTGTCAACCAGAAATAGTCCAATCTCTGATCAAATTAGATGTGATTACCTTTCAGCCCCAAGAGATCACGGGTGATAGAAGGGGCAGCTGATTAGCCTCTTTTGTCAGTTGAGGGCTAGCCTTCTTCCTAGTATTTAACATGGGCTCCATTAGATCATCAGATTTTAGAGCTGGAAGGGACCTTAGAGCTTATTTGTCCAACCCTTCCCACCCTCCTCCTCCCCCCAGGCCCCCAAAGAGGAGGAAACAGAGGCCTAGAGAGAATAATGTCCTTTCCACCAAACTACACTGATTTATACAGCCTTCACTCAGGATATGGCCTGAGATACTTAAGATGACCTCTCTCTCTCTCTCCATACGTATGTGTGTATATGTATACACACATACATATATATTTTTGTTCAGTCATTTTTTTCAGTTGTGTCCCATTCTTCATGACCCCATTTGAGGCTTTCTGGGCGAAGATACTGGAGTGGTTTGTCATTTCCTTCTCCAGCTCAGTTTACAAACAGGGTGAAGTGATTTGCCCAGGGTCACACAGCTTGTAAGTGTCTGAGGCCAGATCTGAAATCAGGAAAATGAGTCTTCCTGACTTGAGGCCCAGCACTTTATCTACTGCACCACCTAAGTGCTCACATACATATTATGTATGTGCATGTGTGTGTGTGTACATATATACACATAGATATATGTGCATATATACATATATACACATATATATGTATATATACACACACACACCCATATATTGCCTCTCCCTTCTAGGCAGGCTACTCAGCCCAAGGTAGGATGCTAACTATGCTCTGTCAAAAGTAAAAAAAGAAACCAATCTACAGACAAAAAAAATGGTGGAGTTGGTGGGGTTCAGTGGAAGAGGTCTGGGTTATGGAAGAAAGAACTTTCTAGGCCCTGTTTTTGGACAGTGTGATTTCTTTTCCCCTCAGGAGAGGCAGAATGGTTCAGTAGAAGGGACTCACATATAACATAATAAAACAAAGGAGTCTGTCATAGACACAGAATTGGAGAGCTAGAAGGAATCTTAAAAGCCTCTAGTCACAGTATCACAGATAAAGACTAGAAAGGAACCTTAGATGTTTTCTAGTTTTACCCCTTCATTTGACATCTGAGGCAACTGAGACCCAGAGACACCCATGACTTACCCAAGGCCACACCAGTAGTTAGAGGCACAGCAAGGACTAGAATCTAGGTCACCTTGCTCCCCACCCATGGCTGTTTTCACTAAATGGCCCTGCCTCTCTTGAGTGAGCAGGAGGAAAAGGACAAGTCAGCCTGGCTTGTACAAGTCCAGAAGCCTACTGAGCAGCGATCTTCCTGTTTCTGCATCAGGTTGCAGGCCATGGGTTTCAGGAAAGCATCAAGATCAGAAGACATTAGAGAAGGCACCCAGACCAAGAAGCTTGTGATTCTCAGTCATAGCACATAATTCTTGGTTGAGAAAGCATTTCTGCTCCTTTACACCTCAAACACACAGACTAGGGCTACTCTGGCAACAATTTCCCAAATGTCTGGACAGTTCCTTCCCCCTTTTATCTGTCAAATTGCTGAGTCATTGCCATTTTTCTGGGGGGTCTTTCTCATTTCCTCTACCTCATGAAGCCAAGAAGCAACTTGATAATGTCAGCTTGTTAGAACCTTGCAAAAGTACCAGGCAAGCGTGATCTGAATCTTGTGCATTAGAAACATAAGAGCAGACACTGAGGCAACCAACAATGGTTGTTCTCATCCTGGCTTTGCAACAGGCCAACTAAGTGACGTGGGTCAAAGCACTTCCCCCTCCTAGCCTATGCCTGCCTTGGTTTTGTCATCACTAAAATGAAGTAATTAAGGTGTATGTCCTCTAATGCCCATCTTCATTTACCAAGTGCCACGCCTCTTAGCCAAAGCCTGATATTGTTGCTGACTGGGAGCTCTCTACCAATAACCTGAGTGAGGCATATATAAATAAATGGTAACACAGAAGGGTCCCTGGAGAAGTCTATGACTCTATGCCTGCCATCATCTTTCCTTCTTCAGTGGGAGACATCTGCAGCAGCATTTTGTCAATGAAACCCTGTGGCTTCTTTAACATGAGAGGAAAAGGGAAAATGGAATCCACAAAGAACCAGAGATTCTTTATGAGAAATCAGTCAGAGCTCTGTCCTGGTCCTCTACTTTTTTCCTCTCAATATACTGTCTTCTCAGTTCCCAAGGATTCAAATGATCATTTATATCCAAATGACTTCTAAATACAGACATATGTACATACGTAAACATGTGTGTATGTCCATATATGTCCGTCTACAGATGTATCCCACATATAGCCTATTTATATAGCCTATATTGCCTATGATTGGAACTGGACCTCAGGAGAGATGAGAGCTATTTATGTATCTAGCCCTCCTATCTATCTATCTGTCTATCTATCTATCTATCTATCTATCTATTCATCTATTACATCCATCTATCCATCCAGCCAGCCATCTATTTATCTATCACCTTCATCTCTCCTGAGCTCCAGTTCCAATCATAGGAAACTGCTTAACTTTTCTGGGACTCAGTGTCCTTATCTATGAAATGAATGGGCTGGAATAAATGTCCTCTGAGGTCCCTCCCTTCTAGCTCCAGAGTGATGAGCCTTTGAAATAAGCAAGGGAAGGGAAGACCATAATTCACAGGGAAAGGGAGACACTGGGAAAGGCAGCATGTGCCTTTTGATTATCAGTCTATGGCACTGGTTCTCTGATCCCAGTTAGAATTAAGATAACTTCTTTAGTCTTTATTTACGAGGCAGCTAGGTGGCCCAGTGGATAGAGCACGGGACCTGCATTCAAGAAGAACTGATTTCAAATATGGCCCCAGACACTTACTAGCTGTGTGACACTGGGCCAGGAGTGGGAACCTGCCACCTTGAAGCCCCTGGTTCTCCACCCCCACACTAGGCCAGTCACACCCTGTTTGCTTCAGTTTCCTCATTCGTAAAGAGGGGATAATAATAGTACCTTTCTCCCAGGCTTGTTGTAAAGATCCAATGAGATAATAAAGCACTTAGCACAGTGCATGGCATACGGTAAGCGCTATATAAATGTCAGCTATTCAAGCAAATATAGGGTCAAGACTCCCAATGAAAGAAGAACGTAATCGAATCTGAATGTAATAAAAATCTTCAATTATCAAAAAAACTGTCATATGGAACAAGGGTTAAACTTGTTCTGCATAGCTCTAGTGGGGAGAGCTATCTCTCTCTGTCTAGACAGAAGAAACTGGAAAATTCAAGTGACAGGAAAAAAGGAAAAGATTAAAAAAAAGGAAAGAAAAAAACAAATGGAAAAAGCTTTTGTGTAAATTTTGAAGTGAGATAGTGGTTTGACGTTCATGGAAAACTTAGCTAAATTGTTAAAGCTACAGGGAAGGCTGCCTCTACAGTGGGAAAAAATACATGTGGCAGGACAGGGACTGGACCTAGGATTACATTGGTTAAAAGAAACTCCCAGAAGAGGGAATTCTCTCCACCAATTCAGGAAGGCACCTTGCTTTCAATTTACAGTTTTAGAGAGTTGTCAGGACCATAGGTTAAGTAGCCCTGTTATGGTCAAACACCCAGCATGTGCCAGAAGCAAGACGTAAGGCCACATCTTCCTATCTCTGCTTCTCTCCAGGGCATTCACGATAGCAATAATCCTTTAATTTTCTATAGCATTTTTAGTTTACAAAGTATTTCTATTTGTAATAACTCATTTAGTTCCTTTAGGAAATTTATCATTTTTATTGCTATCTTTTGCTTTTATATTATTCTTTTTTCCAAGTATATTTCTCTAAATTAGGGCCACTCACTATAGAAAATAGAATGAAGGAGCCTTTGGTGAGAGTTTTAAAGTAAGGAGGAGACTTGATTAGTTTCTCCAACTCCAAATGAGGGATTATGTGGACCTAAGGATTGCTTCCACAAATAAGGGGGGGGAAAGGAAGACTACAAACAAGACTTTAGCATCCAAAAGAAGTGTATTAAAGTCTATTCTTTGCAGTTGTTTAGAGATAGGAGTAGGATACTAAAATCCTATAAATCTGCATTCACACTGAGGAGATGTTATTTGAGTTATTCAATTTGGAGTGGTGCATCACTTGCTTCAAGATGGCTTCCCAGCTTCAGCTTTCCCTTTTTGTATCATGAAAATTCCATCTCTGATGTGAGAAAATTTCCCTTTTTTCTGCGGGTTCCATGATTATGATTGGTAGGGAATAGGGTGTTATTTGGTACCTCTTCTTCCTGATCTACAGTTTGGGATCTTTGAATGCAATAATTGAGGGGGATGAGAGCATGAGATTTGAATATTCCTTAATTTACTTAGGTTTAGCTAACAAAGGTAACATGACATGGTGGGTCTGTAATGGCAAACAAAGTGGGACTTTTCTATGTTTTTTCTTTTGGAGTGCTTCTCAGCGCTAAGGCAACCAGGTGTCTTTGACTGAGTCGCACCTTTGTTTGAATCAGGAGTCTCTGACTAAATTAAGAGTCCTTGATATATACTCTGAGGCTAGCATTTTGCTTTGGGGCTCACTCATTGGAAGAGTGTTTGTGTAATTTGGCCAGACAAGACTCTGGGTAGCCATTAAGGAGGCCCCAAGCTTTGAAAACCCAGATGTTGGTACTTTACTCTCTGGTAACTGTATGTATTGCTCTAGTCAGACAGTTAGAAGCCCGCCTGTTGATATGTGTTATTTTCTCTGTTTATATAATTTCTGCTTGTAATTTCTGTTTGTGTTTTCTCTGATGTTCAGGGTGCTGACTTTTCCTCCTGAACTAAGTGAATGATATATGTATGTTTAATTAAAGTAAGATTGTTAACTCATGAAACAGCTATCTTTGCTTAGTATAGCAGATCAAAGAACCTGTGCTAGCAGCCCTTCTGGGTGCTGGTGTTATTGGCCTTACACCTCCACAGCAGCTGCAAGTGGCACTGATAGAAGGTGCCATATGAGCCCAGATAGAATATATAATTTGATTAGTAGGAAAAGAGAGGAGAACTTCCTGGTTAGTTGCAGGAAAGAAAACAAAATTCAAGGGATGAGTAACATTTATAGGATAAGAGAAGAATTTTTCTAGGGACTTTAGAAAGAATACTAGGAGGATGGCCTTGGGCTATTCTCTCACATAAGGACTCAAAGTCCTTATAGAGATGCTGGGTTTTCCTCTTCCCTCTCCTTCGAATATTAAATATGAAATATTAACTCAGATCCTATAGGGGTAGGGGAAATAACCATACCCCCCCTCCCAAAAAATAACAAATATCCTAACAAGACTTTACTTATGGCAATATAGAAATGTGTATATATGTCTATGTTCTTTAGGAAGCAATATGGATTCATTCTCATTTCTCTAGAGTTAGGAAACAGTACTTTCAGTTACAAATTTCTAAGGAGCAAAACCATATTCTTATGCGTAGAATAAGGAGTCATAGAAACCATGGAGACCGGCCATTACAGGAAGATTTGCAACATTGCAGTTAAAAGTTCTACCCTATCTTTTACTCCTTACTTCCATCATGCCATTCCATAAAATAGGAAAGAAAGGGAGGGGGGGAGGTGGAAAGAAATTTAGTGAACATAAGCAGGCCATCAACCAAATTTGACACTGTATCCAATCCCTCCCCCCCATAATTTCCCATCACTATAAAGAAGTACATTTTTCCAACTCTTCTCTGAATTAGTTTGATTCTTACAGTTACTACTCATGCTCTATCTCCCTCCACATCACTTCAAAGAGCTTCTTCAGCTTTCATTTTTTTAATGTTTTCTTTGTTCAGGCTGAAAAGCTTAGCCATGAAATCATGGGATTTAGGGCTGGGAGGGGATTTATAGATTATCTGGTCTAGTTCCCTGAATTTAGAGATGAAGAAAAGACTGGGGAGTTTGAGTGACATATCCAAAGTCACCCAAATAGTGACTGGGTTGGAATTTGAAGCAAGGTCCAAATTCAGTGCCATTCAAAAGGAATAATGTAATGTATTGAATAGACTGTTAGACTTACGTTTGATCTGGGTTCTAATCCTCCTCCTTATGCTTGATAGCTATGTGACCATAGTCAAATCCCTTAATTTCTTTGAGCCTCAGTTTCCTCATCTCTTTTTTGCTTGCATTTGCTTTACCTGGTTAGTTTTAGGAAGAAAAGCAAAATTCAAGAGAGGAGTAACATTTACAGGATAAAAGAAGAATCTTTCCAGGGATTTTCAAAAGAATACTAGGAGAATGGCCTTGGGCTATTCTCTCAAGTGAGGAGTCAATGTGCACCCCCAGTAAATTACCCCAGTAGGATATAAACTCAATGAGAACAGAAACTGTCATGCCTTGCATGTAGTAGGTGTATAATATTTATTGTATTGAAATGAATTGTCAGTGTTCATACATCTAATAAATTGCTGAGTATTTGAACCCTGGTCTTCTGATGCCAAGTCTAGGTCTCTCTCTCCTATGCCATGATCTTTAACTTTTCTCTATTCATTTTATTTCTTCTCTCTCTGCATTTTGACCCTATTGTAAAGTTGACCAGTGGTCAAGTCCTATAATCTCCTAAATATCTTGAAGTCTCCTCCTTTCTATTCCTACTGTCACTGCCTATGTTCAAACTCTTATTACCTGAGAGAAAGAGGGGGGGGGAGAGAGAGACAGAGAGAGGGAGGGAGGGAGGGAGGGGGGAGAGGGGAGAGGAAGAGGGAGAAGGGGGGGAGAGAGAGAGAGAAGGAGGGAAGGAAGGAGGGGGGGGAGAGAGAGAGAGAGAGAGAAAGAGAGAGAGAGAGAGAGAGAGAGAGAGAGAGAGAGAGAGCGCATTTATTAAGTACTTTCTCTGTGCAAGCCATTGTGCTAAGTGCTGCAGATATAACTATAAGGAAGCAAGACAGTTGATCCCAGACGTGTACCATTGGTCTTCCCACTGCTAATCTTGTCCTCTTCCAATCTACTTTTCATACCATTTCCATGTTTATCATTCTAAAGCACTGTTCCTCCCATTGCGTCCCCTCCTGCTCAAATCCACTTCAGCAGCTTTTTATTACCTACCAAATTTCTCAACCTGCCATTCAAGGCCCTCTACAATATGACCCCAGCCAATCTTTCTGTAAGTGCCTTGTCCCTCCAGCTGTTATCTCGACTGTTGAAACTTTAGTGAAAATATATATTACAACCCAAGAGACTTAAAGGTTTTGGTAAACTGATAGCTCAATCAATCAATAGCTTTTTAGGTATTTGAAAACAGTGACTAAAATAGCTAAAAAGTGAGAGAACGGGTCCACTTTCTTTCGCATTACCAAAACTGCATTTATTCTGAAGACCGCATTTTTGGTTGGGCAGCTAGGTGGCGCAGTGGACAGGGCATCAGACTTGGAGTCAGGAAGACCTGAATTCAATTAGGCTTCAGACACTTTGTGACCCTGTGCAAATCATTTAGCCTTGTTTGCCTTAGTTTCCTCGTCTGTAAAATGAGCTGGAAAAGAAAATGGCAAAGCACTCCAGGGTCCTTGGCAAGAAAACCATCCAAATGGGATCACAAGGAGTTGGGCATGACCGGAAGCAACCACATTGCAGATGGTGAACTGACAAACTGGATCAGGGTTCAGAGAAGGGCAATCAGAGTGGAGAAGGGACTTACAATCCTGCCCTGGGGGGAACCGAAATGATTATCTCGGGGGAAGAGAAAAGTGAGGGAAGCTACTATCCCTGTCTTCAAATGCCTGAAAGATTATTCTTAGGAAGAGAGTCTAAACTTGTTCTAAGAAGTTCCAGAATGAAAAATCAGGCCCAATAGGTGGAACTTATCGGGAGATAGTTTTCAGCTTTGTACAGAAGGCCATTCTAACCGTTAGGACAGTCTGAAAATGGAATGGGATGCCTGCCTTAGGAAGTAAAGAATTCCCTATCACCAGAGATGTTTAAATAAAGGCTGGACAGTGGTTTGTTGGGGAAGGCATAGACATGATTCATGCATCAGGCACAGGAATAGATTAGGCCAATTCTAGACTAATTCTAGAAATGCCTTCTCCTCCATTAAGCCTTTCTGGATCTTCCCAGCCTGGTACAATGGAAAGAGGACCTACCTCTGTTCAAATCCTGTCTCTTTCACTTATTACCTGCGGTCTTAGGTTAATCACTTTTCTGACCCCCTGGTTTCTTTATCAGACAAATGACAGGGGTGTACTTGATTGCCTCAGAGATCTTTTCCAGCTCTAAATGTCTGATCCAAAGATTTCCCTCCTCTTAAGCACTTTGTGTGACTTTGTAATTCTGGTCACACATCCTCATTTCATAGTTAGTCTCTTCCTAAACAATAAACACCTCAAGGACAAAGGCTGTGTTTTTATTCACCATGACATCAACCTATCCATCTCCGACCCAGCACAATGCAAGTACAAAGTTGGTGCTCAATAAATATCTGTTCAATTATATTCAATTGAGGTCATTAGGGTAGGTCAAGTCTAGAAGCCTTTATTAAACACCTACTATGTGCTAGGTGTTATTCACCACCCCATTTGACCAGTAAAGTATAGGATCAAGGAGGTTAACAAATTACCACACACAAGATTAGACCCGGGTGAGGGCTTCCAACTTCTCCAATGGGCTGTTGTACATCTGATCAACATAGTATTATTTTCACTTAACAGTTTTGATAGTTACTTCTTGGGGAGACAACACACCATTTTTTTCCTATTCTTAATGTTTTATGAGAAAGTTTCTTACTTTTCAAAGATACACATAAACCAACTGTTTTCTTAAGCATAATTTTATTATAGCCAGGTACCAAAACATTTTCCAGTAGGACAAGCTTCTAATGATATATTAAAAATCAATGGGGTCAGAAGATTTAGTGGGAAAAAGCCAGTTTTTCTGGTACACATCTATTCCAAAAAACAAGAGATATCTCTACTAAAGTCATAACAACACACTCATATGCAAAGATTCATTATTTCATCAGTGCAGACTGCATTTTCTCTGCAACGCAGCAGGCTGTTTCACAGGCCCCTCCAAACTTCGCTAGGTTGGTCCTTGTATGGATAGACACACAGTCCATCCCTGGGGAGCCCACAATACTCTGTGCACATGCGAGTAAAAACCCTAACCTCTCCAGTCTTAAGGTGAAAGGCACCAACCTCTCAGGGCATCCAAAGGAATTTTAAAAAAAAGCCAGAAAAAGTCTTCCATGTGAATTCTGTCCAGGAGTTATCACTCTAAAATCATACACGTCAGAGAGGCAACATGGCATAGTGGAAGGAGCCCTGGATTTGGTATCAGAGGACCTGGCTTCAAGTTCCAGTTCCAATGAACAGTAACTCACATTTATATAGAGTGTAAAGGTTTACAAGGCAACCAACCTGTGGAATAGGTAATGAAAACAGCTGACATTCATACAGAGTGCTTTAGTTTCCAGAGCAGCTCACATGCATTTTCTCCTTTGAAGTTGATACTAGAGAGTTTGGGTTTTTTTAACCAGATTCCTCACTTCACTAGTGTAGAGGGTTCCTGTTGAGCAGCCTTCTCCCCTAATGGAGATTTACCCATTCTTGACAATATATGGTATTAAAGAGTTGCTGGGGGGCACTAAAAAAGCAAGTGACTTGCCTAGAGTTCTATAGCCAGTGAGTGCTAGAAGCAGTTCTGGAACTGAGGACTTCCTGCTGTTATTCCCCACAGACCCTCAATCCTGTCATCTGACCTATTGTTGTAACCAGGGGGCTCTTTGATCTTACCATCGAACTCTCAGCTTCAATCTTAGGCCCTCCGGCCACACTTTCTTAAGTGTGTTTATTTCCTGTAGAGCAAGGCCTATCTCACTTTTTCTCTTTATATTTCCCCTATTTAGAACAGAGCTTGGCACACAGTGAGCTCCAAGTAAATGCTCATTCATTTATCCATTCATTTTTCTATCCATTCATTCCTGACTCTGAGGCCATTTCTTTACTCACGATGCCATGCTGTCTGTCAGTCACTATAGGCATCATTCTGTCCTTTTAATAGATGTGGAAACTGAGGCTCTGAGGGGTTGTTACTTACATGTTATCACAAAGATAGTATCAGAGGCAAGATCTGAACATTGGTCTCTGTTAACAATGCAGCATTCTAGTCATTATGCCATGTCTATTATTATCCTCACTAAATATCATAAACAAATGAGGAAACTATGTCTCCTAGAGGTTAAGCCGCTCGCCCAAGAGCTAATAGATGTCAGGGCCAGGATTCAAACCAAGGACTCTAGAGGCTGAATTCAATGCTCTTTTCATTCTATCCTGACTCTTTTTTGGCCCATTAGATCCAGGGCAAGTCATTTAACCTCCACATCTGTCTTCTATGTCAAATCCTTACACTGCTTGTTTCATCGGGGCATTGAGAAAGAAGCACTTTGCAAATCTCCAAGGTGGTACAAATGTGAGTGAGGTGAGCTGTGATGAATAGCCCAGAAAGCCAAACCTCACATTTGTGTCACTCCTTAGTGAAAAAACACTGACTAACCTGCTTAGGGCAGGAAAGAAGAAAGAGAGAGAGAGAGAAAGAACAGAAAAGAAGAGAAAAGAAAAAGATAAAAAATTAATCTTGTTTTTGAATCCTGATTGTTCAGCCAAAATAAAAATCCCAGAATCCAAAAGTGAGACCAGATGGGGTGTAATCCCTAGGAGAAATACTTAATGCAGATGTAGATAAGTAAGGAAGTCCTCCGTGGGACTCATGAAGCTGATGTCACATAATCACAGTCTCATCTTCCTAGTTTTCCCCGAGGTCAGTGGTTATATTTGATCATTTTCCCTCTGAGGTTGAAGTGTGGGGCTTTATCTTTTTGGCAGCTTCCAGAACAGAGGCAGGGTCGACTTTATCTCCAAACTCTTTCTCTCGGTGCTCTAGGAGAATTCCCTGACAAGAAAGAGAGAGACAGTGTTAGTTCCTTCTTCTTACAGACGGAGGAGGGGAAGAGCAGAAGCAAGAAGGGGCTACCTGGGGTGGGGAACCTTCAACCTCAAGGCCACTCATGGCCCCCTAGGTCCTCAGGTGCGGCCCTTTGACTGAATCCAAACTCCACAGAACAAATTCTGGCACTACCAGGCACATATCCTGAAGGAGGTCAAAGGCAAAAAGAAAGGCCTCGGATACAACAAAAATATTCAGAGTAGCACTTTTCATGGTAGTAAAAAACTGACAACAAAGTGTAAGTCTATTGATTGGGAGATGGGTGAACAAATTTTGAAATATGAATGGAATAGGGAAAATAAGTTGATTTTGTTTTGAGTTCTAATCACTCAGTCAAAATAAAAATCCAGGGTCCAAGAAAGAAGTCAGATGGGGCTTAACCCCTAGAAGAAATATGTAATACAGATGCAGAGAAGGAAGTCCTCAATGTGACTTCTATTCTAAGAAATGATGGCTATTCAGAGACACATGGGAAGACTTATATGAACAGATTTAAAGTCAAGCAGAACAAATGTAATACAAAAAATCACTACAGTGATTTACAGTGATTACAGGAAAGCAATTCTCAAATGAAATCAAACTGATTAATTTTAATGTCAAATCTTAATTTCAGATACTATACAAAGTGTTGGGGATACAATTACAAAAAAAACCAAAAAGAAAAACAATTCCTTCTCTATTTTTAAAAATTCAATTTCATTTAAATTTCCATTCCAAATTCTTTCCCCTTTCCTTTCCCCACTCATTGAAAAGGAAAGAAAAATAAAATCTATTACAAATATGTACAGACATGCAAAACAAATTTCACATGAGCCATGTTCCAAGAAAAATAAAAGCAAGAAATAGGAGAAAGTATGCTTCAATGTATACTGAGTCCATGAGCTCTCTTTCTGGAGGTGAATAGCATATTTCTTCATGAGTTCTTTGGAACTGCAGAACTTCTACTCTAAAGGAGCTTATATTCTATAAGGGGAGATAATAGACACATATATCACATATATGTATATATATGTTCACATAGAATAAATACACAATAAATACAAGGCAGTTAAAAGGAGGGAGGCACAATGATTAAGGGCATCATGAAGGCCTTTGTGTAGAAGGTGGTACTTGAGTTTATCTAGAAGGAAGAGAGATAGTCTATGAGATGGAGGTGAGAAAAGGCCAATGCAAGGGCATGAAGACAGGGGATCTATTTCTTGTGTGAAGAACAGATAGAAAGCTAATTTGAATTTAATTGGGGAAAAATAAAATATTAAATTTACCACAAAAAAGGGAGAAAAAAAGAACCAATTAGACTAGACTGTAGAATATAGGAACCAGAGTAATATATAATGATGCTAAAGACAGGTTAGGGCCAGATTGTGAAGGGCTCTAAAAAGCAAACAGAAGAGTTTATATTTGATCCTAGAAGCAAAAGAGAGTTTATTGAGTAGGGGAGTGTACATGGTCAGACCTGCCCTTTAAAAAAAGTCACTTAAGCAACCATACAGGGTGGATGGACTGGGTGGGAGTGAACTGAAGAAGGGAGACTAAATACTGTACATTTTAATAGTCTAGGTGAGAGGCGATGAAAGTCTGGACTAAGGTGGAAGCAACATGAGTGGAGAGACGGGCTCAGATGTGAGTGATCATGTAGCATTAGAAATAGCAAGATTTGGCAACTGTCTCAATATGCGGAATGAAGGAGAATGAATGACTGGGGATAACACTGAGGTTACAAACCTAAGAGACTGAAAGAAAGGCAGTGCCTTTGACAAAAATAGGGACATTTAAAAGAGAGGAGGCTTTGGGTGGAAAGTCAATGAATTCTGCTTTAGACAGGCTGGGTTTCTGGTGTTTTGGGCTACCTAGTCTGAAATGTTCAACAGGAGGTGTGTGACGTAGAACTGGAAAATCAGGGAAGAAACTGGGGTTGGATAGATAGGTCTGCAAGTTATTTTCACAGAGAGGATAATTAAAGTTGTGGCAGTTGATGAATTGACTGAGAGAATATAGAAAGAGAAAAGGATCTGGGACAGAGGTTTGGGGAGCACCAATGGTTGGGAGTCCTGATAAGGATGATCCAACCAAAGAAAAACAGGGAAAAAATAGGCAGGAGGGTGGGAGGAGGACAGGGAACGAGAGTATCTTGGAAATCCAGAGAGGTGAGGATCTAGGAGAGGGTGGTCAATTGTCAGACAGGTCAAACAGGATGAGGACTGAGAAAAAGCCATCAGATCAGGCAATTAAGAGACTGCTGGACAATGACACATTCTTCCCTTCTTTTTAGTACCTAGCATATGGCAGGCACATAATATATTCTTGTCGAATGGTGTTAAAAGCCAAATGTTGCATATGTTGTCACAATTGTTGTGTATATTGATTTTGTTTATTTTTCTTTGTTACAATGGAGGGTTCACTAGAACACAGGAGGAGATCAAGAAGTTACTTTAATGTAAAACTCAAAAGTATCACTAAAGCTTTAAAAAAAAGAAGTAGGGGAGAGAGTGTAGACACTAGGCCTGTTGCTCGGCTCCATAGGCAAAAATTAGAGATTCTTTTTTTTTTTAATTAAAAACCCTTTCTATTTATTTAAAGGTATTTGATTAAAATATTTCATATTAAGTTGTCCATGGTACTGAAAGAAAGGAAATTAATAGGCAAATGAAATGGGAAAAGCAGGCTATGGGAAAAGTAGCTTGGAAACCAAATGTTTGCTGTAAAAAAAGAAAGGAAGAATGTCTATGATGTTCTAAAATCACCCCTAGAAACCTAATTTTGAACATTTTTGCCTTGATAGCAACTGAAAAACTTTCCATTTCCATTTAAAGGGATAGATACAAAAACAAAACAAAACAAGATGGGATTACCTTTGCCATAATTTTGTTAAGAGACTACTGCCTGTCTGATCATGACTTTGATGATTAAGAAATCAGCCACCTTCTCTCATGACAGGCCTTCCTGAAAAAGTGAACAAGAAACCGAGCGAGAAGCACACTCAGTTCCTTTGCCCTTCAGGGAAGAAGTGAGCTGGCTGCACTGCCTAAAGGACATTAGAAAGGAGCAGCGAAATAAGTTCACATAGCAAAGTGAAGAAGGGAAAGGAGAGAAATTGCATTGTCAATAAAAATTTGTTGAATGGCTTTAAGACTCTCTAAATGCCATAACAGCAAGACTGACACCGTTAGGTGGCACCATAGTGCATGGAGTGCTGGAATCTGAGACAGGAAGACCTGAGTTCAAATCCACTTTCAGGTATTTATTTAGCTGTGTGACCTTGGGCAGGTCACTTAACCTTTCTCAGCCTCAGTCTCCCTATCTGTAAAATGAGGGTAATAATAGCACTTCCCAGAATTGTGAAGATAAAATGAGATTTTTGTAAATTGCATTGCAAATTTTAAATTGCTATATAAATGCTAGTAGTAGTAGTAGTGGTGGTGGTGGTGGTGGTGGTAATGGTAGAAGTAATAGTGGTAGCAGTGATGGTAGTAGTAGTGGTGGTAGTGGTTGAAGTAGTGATAGCAGTAGTGGTGGTGGTGGTGGTGGCAATGGTAGAAGTAATAGTGGTAGCAGTGATGGTAGTAGTAGTGGTGGTAGTGGTTGAAGTAGTGATAGCAGTAGTGGTGGTGGTGGTAGAAGCAGTAGTGATATTAGCAGTGGTAGTAGTAGTGGTGGTGCTGCTGCTGCTGCTGGTGGTAGTAGGAGTAGTAGTAATAGTAGTGGTGGTGGTGGTAATGGCGGTAATTACTATTTGGGAGACCTTGGAAGTTGTATCATTTCCCTAAGCCCATTTCCTCATCTGCAGGATGGCACAATAATGAAATGCATGATTATTGGAAAGAAAGTGCTTTGTGCTTTATAAATACTATAATTATTGCTAAGAAATCTGAAGGCAGCATTTGGGTGTCTTCCAGCAGAGCCAACTCAACATCAAACCTCCATCTCTAAGGATACAGGGTGGGGATCTTTGTAAGAAGAGAGTCAAACAAAATTCTTAGCAACATGGCTTTTGGGAGAGGGAGAGAAAACAGTAGCTTCTGCCGTGAATAACACATCCCTCGGGGATGAAGGTGGGTGTGCCACCCAGGATCTTTGGAACCTTCCTTCTAAGAATGAGTACCCAGGGAGTCATCAGGAGACAAAATCTAGCATGTTGGCCAAACCTTGGCCCAAGGGGCTGCCAATAAGGGGGGCGGGGTGGAGGAAAACAGCATCTTAGAACGTTTGAGAAGTAAGGAACCTTAGAAATCTCTCTAGGCCCATCATTCCCAGGTAAAGTTAAATAAGAGAGTAAGTTAGTAGCAGATACAGAATTAGCACTCAGTTCAGCCTCCCTGCTAGCCTTAGAGGCATAATAGTGGTATAATGGATAGTAGTGGCCCAGTAGTGGGGAAGACTTCAGTATCCCACCTTCTGACACTGGACAAGCCTGGAGGCAGAAAGGCTCATCTTCCTGAGTTCAAATCTGGCCTCAGACACTTATTAGCTGTGCGACCCTGGGCAAGTCACTTAACCCTGTTTGCCTCAGTTTCCTCATCTGTAAAATGGGAATAAAAGTGCCCACCTCCCACAGTTGTTAAATGATATAGAAATCTTGGCTATTATTATTGATGACTCTTTTCTCATGAGATGCTTCATTTATTTTTTATTATCAATGAAAAAAACTAGCAAGTGATTTTCCCTTCAGTCTCATCTATTTAAAACATTGGAGAGGGGGAAAATTAAAAGTGAGAATGCACCCAGCACTTTGTGTTTTCAGAGCAATCATTTCTGATTGTTTTCATAAGAACCATGTGAGGTAACGAAGATGGTATTGTCCGACTAGACAAATTAGAAAAACTACCTACACAGAGGTGCAGCAATTTGTTCAGAAGATCACAATTAATTGGTCGGGAAGAGAAGGATTGAAAGTGAGGTCTCCTATGCTCTTTCCAAGTTGGTGCTCAGTAAGATCAATTAACTGGGGAATGAAACTGCCAAAGTGATATTCCTAGAATACAGATCTAGTCAGCACTTCTATTCAGAAACTTTCCATAGCTCCCTATGGCCTCTAGGAGGATGCATTGAAAAAAAAAAAAACATCAGCCTGGCTTTCAAATGTCCCCTCTGACCCTCTGGCTCCCCACCCACTTTTCTAGTCTTCATTCAGGATATTCCTCTCGACACACTCACCACGCCACACAAATAGGCCTGCCTGATGTTTCATCTCAGAGTCTTTGAAAGGGTGGTTCTCTGGTGCCTGGAATTCCCTCTCTCTTCACCTCTGCCCCAGAGAATCCCCAGCTTCCTTTAAAACCAAGTACTACAGCCTACACAAAGTTTTTCCTGTTCCCCTACTCTCTCCTTAAGATCACTTTGTCTATATTCTCTATTTATTTGTCGGGATACACATTATGTCCCTTGGTGGAATTAAGTACTTTCAAAGGCAGGGATAATTTGATTCAGGTTCTTTGTATCTTCATCCCCTAGCAAAGTGCCTTCCACATAATAAGTGTTTAATGAAACTTTGCCAAGTTGGGCTGAAAAATAAGGAGGCTTTGAGGGAGTCAGGTAAGAAAAAACAAACACAGTAAAGGTTAAAATGAAGTTAGCACTTCCAGCAGGAAGGAATTTGGATCCTATTTAATTATTAATCCTGGAAGTTCTGATTAAAAGCGATACTAATTTAGAGAAAGGATCAGCCTATCCTTGGGCAACGCTGAACTAGCTACGCAGGTAAAAGCAAAGATAGGAGGAGGAGGCCACTCTGAAGGTTCAATTTCTGGTGACTACGCCTGATTCCTACAGGTAGCTTCAGGGAAAGAGAGTGGCAGAGGTTGGGGTGTGTGCGTGTCGGGGCGGGGCACAGTATAAATGAACACGTGAAGGTCTATAAGGTACAGAGTTTGGAGCTCTGAGATCCTTCACATTAAAATAAGTTGCAAAATATTTGAGGGGCAGCATAGTATAACTCTAATAAATTAATAAATGCTTTGTCATTCATTTGTTCACTACCACTGTGACTGGCCCTCAGTTTTTTTTTCTATAAAATAAGGGGGCGAGGGGGGGGGCAGAGAAAGCAGGTATGGTAGTGCATGCCTATAATCCCATCTACTAGGGAGGCTGCCGAACTTATTCTGAGCTGCAACAGGGCTAAAGCCAATGAGGTGTCTGAACTGGCTGGCACTAACATGGTGAGACCCCAGAAGTGGGGGAGTGCTGGGGGGTGGGGAATGCCAGGCTGTCTAAGGAGGGGTGAACTGGCACAAAAGCTTCCATGCCAATCCATTTGTGCTTCCAGCCTAGGCCTGCAAACAAACAGCAAATGAGCAGGTTGGATTAGATGGTTTCTTCGGTCTGTAAAATCCATAAAACATGTCTCTGTTTCTTGTTTGTAAAATGGAGGTGGTATTTTTAATACCTATTGGACAGGACAATTGTGAGAAGAGCACTTTGTAACCTTTAAAACATGTACATGAGAGTTATTGTTCAGTTGTATCAGTCCTGTCCTACTCTTCGTGGCCCCATTTGGGCTTTTCTTGGCAAAGATACTGGGGTGGTTTGCCATTTCCTTCTCCAGCTCATTTTACAGATGAGTAAACTGAGGGTTAAGTGACTTGCCCAGGGTCGCACAGCTAGTAAGTGTCTGAGGCCAGATTTGAACTCAGGAAGATGAGCCTTTCTGCCTCCAGGCCCTGTATTCTATCCTCTGAGCCACCCAGCTGCCTTGAAAACATGCACATTCAAATTGCTGCTGCTACTACTAACCACTGCAGTTACGACTACTACCAACCACTGCTACTACTACCAGCTACTGCTGCTGCTGCTACTGTAGGTACTAATGCAGAGAGAGCTAGGTAGATCTGAATAGCTATCCCAGCAGAAATAGAGGAGGGTTAGGAACAAACTTGTCCTCCCTAAGACCACTCCATAAGGGAGAGATGCGTCATCCGGCGCAAGAGAAATGTACTGCTTTGTTCCTAGAGTCCAAGACTTTCGGTGGCTGAAGAATGTCTACAAGTCACTCAGATGAAAGCTTCTCTTCTTATAAGGGCATATGGGGCGGGTGCAATAGGGTATAACGTCCTGGACTTGGTGTCTAGAAGAGCTCTGGGTTCAAATCCCGCCTTTGCTGCTTCTACCCTCTGTGACTATATTAGTCACATTTTCTCATCTGTAACATGGGGTAGCTAGGTGGTGCAGTGGATAGAGGCCTGAAGTCAGGAAGACTCCTTTTCCTGAGTTCAAATCTGCCCCCAGATACTTACTAGCTGTGTGACCCTGGGTAAGTCACTTAACCCTGTTTGCCTCAGCTTCCTCATTTATAAAATGAGCTGCAGAAGGAAATGGCAAGCCACCCTAATATCTTTGCCAAGAAAACCCCAAATGCGGTCATGAAGAGTCAGACATAACCAAAACTACTGAACAAATATGGCAGAAATAATCATAATCATGTGCAATATGTACCCTGCCAATCTCTCAGCACAGTTGGGAAGATCTGATGAGGATGCCCTTGTAGCAAGTGCCCTTTTGGGCGCCTCACCTCTCCCCCCAGCATAAGCAGCTGCCATTTTGCTTGACCAGCTAGGGGACCAGCTGCCCCTTATGTATCATTTGTTGCTGGGTTGTGTCCCCTGATTGGCTATTGAGTTAGAATTATACGATTATACTAAATTAATCTCTCACCTCTCAATTTCTCTCTTCCTTCTGTCTTCAAAGCATGATGATGACTTTCTAGGCTGTCTGTAGGGTTCCTTCCCCCCACCCACCAACCTAGGCACAAGATGGTGCCACTTCCCTTTTTGTGTCTTCTTTACTTTGGTTCAGGGCCTTGCCAGAACTCAAAAAGTCCCTGCCAATGGCAGGGAAGGTGACAGCAGTGGCATGCCCTGGACCTGCCATGACTGACGACAGGGGAGGTGGTGGCACTGGGCAGCTTGACCAGTGCTAGGAGAGAGCGCCTTAGCAGTGATTGAAATAGGTTGGTGCCAAGAGAAGAACTGGCATCAGAGAGAAGCCAGCAGAAAGAAGATCAAGACTGGTTATTGGAGTGGACAATGCCCAGGGCAGAAATGAAATGTGAAATGGCAAATTAGCAGAACTGCCAAACTATATTAAGTCTTATTGAGACTTATTACCAGTCTCCTGGCAGATTGTAGCCTGGCTGTAAGTCGAACTTGAGAATCCTGTTTAAATTGCTGTGCTGATGCATTCATGCTGTGACCTCATCTGTCTGTGGAGGAATAAAGTACCTGTCCCATACTTGATTCACATTTGCACAATGCATACCTTTTAAAATTATTCATCTTTTGAGGAAAATCCTAGACCAGAACCCAAAATAGAATTGTTTTCTGGAATAACTGGACTGGGGATGATGAGTTAATGAATTTGAGAATGGGAGCCCAATCTCCTTCAGAGATGGCTGGCTCCCCATTAGAGCCAAATTGAGGTGAACAGAGATGGCAGGTAAAGGGCAGGGCCTTTATCCTGTGGCTTTAGCCAAGCAGCACCTTTATTTTATATGCTTGACGTGTTAAGCTCTTTGTGAACCTTTGAATACTCTCTGAATATTAGGGGCTACTATAAGCCTGGGGAGTTGGGGAGGATTTCTGGTTTGTCTCTCCCAGATAAAGGGGCAGTAGACGTGACTTCTAAGCACAGAGAAAATGGGAAGTATGACAAAAGGAAACAGGGGGATTCTCAAGGAAAATGAACAAGACAGCATGTAAACCCAGATACACAAAGACACACACACACACACACACACACACACACACACACACACATCTTCTACCTGTTTGCCTGGCCCAATCACATAAACACCTCCAAGGATGAACCCTTCTCCTTCCAGGTTACCAGAGAAGCCCTTACTCCTGGCCCGGAAAAAGTTCTGCCAAACACCCAGACGAACGAATCCCATAAACATCATCTTCCGCTTCTGGGGACCGTAAAATTTTTTCTGCAGAAAAGACAAAGATGCCAAATTATTGATGCTTATGTCTTTGTTCCTTCCCATCTCTCTCCAATCTACCCTCACCTCTTCAGAAGAGGAAGGCTGTCAAAAGTATTTAGTTCCTACGGGGAAAATATTACATCTATCTGCTGGCACATGGGAAAGTTTTGTGTGGAATCATACCCTAAACTAACACAGAATCCCAAGCATTAAGCTGAGTTCTCTCATTAAAAGTAATGGGGCAAAGGCCTACTGAGAATGTACACACAGCACTGATCCCACATCCCAGCTGAATATTTATACTTGAACTTTTTAAGTTTCTGTGATATGGGGGAGAGGCAGGATACATCCATGGACCCTACTCACAACCGCTTTATGACTTAGTAAACTATTTTTGAGAGTTTCTGTGAATAAAAAATTAATCTCCCGAGTGATCAATAGGAAGATCGCTGTTTTTTTTTTTTTTTTTTTTTCAGATCAGGCGTCCTGATTTTTTATTTGGAAAACTAGGGCATGGAATAGTTCCAAGCAGAGCGTGATTGTGGTTCAGGGGCTCCTTGGGGCTCTTTCCTGGGGGGTCGCCAATCAATCAGTCAGATATATGTGGATTGCTTTAAAAAACCTTTAATCATTGTATCTACATATATGTAATGCATGTACGTAGATACATATAAATAGAGATAGGGAGATAGGGAGACAGGTAGGAAAAGGGGAGATAGAGGGACGGAGAGAGAGAGACAGAGAGAGAAAGACAGACAGAGAGGCACACACACACACACATGCAGAGACAGAGAGAGAGAAGGTAGGTAGGTGGGGCAGCTTGGTGGCCCAACAGATAGAGTACAAGGCCTGGAGTCAGGAAACCTGAGTTCAAATCCAGCCTCAGACATTACTAGCTGTATGGCCCTGGATGAGTCACTTCACACACGTCTTACAGGAACAAACTCAGAATGCAGGAGCTGGAGGAATCATGAATTAAGTCTGGAAACGTAACAGATTGTGAAATTTGAATTTCACCCTAGAGACAAGATTCAGTGGCTGGTAGATTTAGAGCTGGAAGCTCATTTCTTATTTTACAGCTGAGGAAAATGACTTGCCCAGGGTCCCACAGCTACTTTGAGTCTGAGGCAGGATTTGAAAACAGGTCTTCCAGACTCCAGGCCAAGGCTCTAGCCACTCCCCTGACACTTGCTATCTTTGTAAGCTAGATAAGCCACATGATCCTTTCGGATCTCACTTTTCTGCTCTGTAAAATGGGGTGATAATATGTACTCACTCTTCCGGCCTCACAGGCCTTTGGCTTAGGAGTTCTACTCTGCTACCCCCTACCCTCCTCGAGATCCCCATCCTCAGTGGTGTCCTGGAGCCTTGCTCCCCAGGGCTGGCCCCACCTGCCAGAAGGATGCTTGGCCGGGAGCACTGGCTAACGGGGGAACAGAGACTGGAGAACGGAGGGGACACAGGCTGCTCAGCCTTCGAGGAGACTTATGCAGGATGCCGAGCTAGCTGTGCTCCCTCCAAGGAGAGCCAGGAAAGGCAGCTGAACTCCCGGACCTGTCCCTTTGAGAAACTGCTTCCTGCCTTCCCAGGTCCCAAAGGAGCCTCTTGAGCAGCATCCTCACTCCCTGCTTCCCCTGGGCCTCCAGAGGATTCCCAGCCCAAGCACTCACTGGCTCTTAGGGGGCTCTACCCAGTGCTACCAGACATGGCCAGCTGCATCCACTGACAAGGAGGCTTGGGCCCAGCCCTCCATGGGGCATCCCAAGCAGCTACCAGAAAAATAGGCCAGAGCCACTGAAGAAGCTCCCACTTATTTTCTAAGACCCTCCCCGCCCCCCCCCCCCCCGCCCAGGCTCCCAGCAGAGGACCCAGACACCTTAGACTATAACCAGATGGTGGGAACAACTAGGGAAACTGAGGCAGTGGGTGTTTGCTGTGGCTCTCTGGCACAAACTCTCCCTCTGTACCCCGTAGCAGAAAGAGCCCTGCCTGAGGCCCTAGGTTCAGATTCCAGTTCTGCTCCTCTCGGGGCCTCAGGGCAATGTCCAGAGTTAGGTTTGGACTCTGATTTCTAAGGTCCGGCCCAGCTTGGCAGCCACTCTTGGCCTCAGTGGCCTGGGGTGGGGGGCACTCTTTAGCTCTCCAGTTTCAGGAGGCAGACCTGGGCAGTACTGTGATGGAAAGAAATGGTTCCTGAGGCTTGCCTCCTAAGGCAGGAGGGCCAGCCTCTCTGCACACACTCTTGCTGGGAGCAGAGCCCACTTGTCTTCTTCTCCTCCACTTCTTCTTCTCCCTGTTAGCCCAGGTGGGCTCCAGGAGGAGGCAGGGAGCCCTCGCTACCAGCCATTCCCTTCTCAGGAGAGCCCTGGAGCATCTGGAGGGAAGAGGATTTGGGGGATGCGCGGACTGAGTCTTGGGTCCTCTTCTCTTCTCCCTCTGCACCTTTTCGCTGGGTGGTCACATCAGCTCCCATGAACCCCGTCGTGACGGCCTCCAGTTGGGCATCTCCAGCTGCCCATTGGACACCCTGAGCTGAAAGCCTTGCAGACAATGTCCAAGATGGAAGCCATGCTCTCTCCCCTCCAACGCCTCTTAGGAACTTCTCTATGACCATCCAGGGCACCCTCACCTTCCGGTCCCGCAGGGGCTCCCAGCCCAGCACTCATCCCCAACTCGACACTCTCCCACCCCCCAGCAGGCCCAGTGAGCCAGTTTTACTTCACTAGGGTGGGTCCACCTGCCTCTAGTCTATCTGTCTTCCACTTGGCCGTCAAATAGAGCTTCCTAAAGCTCTGGTCTGATCTCCAACTCTGCAGTGGCTCCCTAGGGCTCCAGAATGTAACACAAAGCCCTCTGCTTGGCATTCAAAGCCTTTCCTCACCTTTCCAGCCTTCTTAGCCCTCACTCCCCAATATGGACTCTTGGGTCCACTGACCCTGGTCTCCCAGCTATTCCTCCATCTCTCAGTTCTGAACTTTCCTCTAGCTGCCTCCACTCCTGGAACACCATCCCTCCTCTGCTCCAACCACTGACCTCTCTGGCTCCCTGGAAAGCCCAACTAAAACCCCACCTTCTACCAAAGCCTTTCCCAAGCCCTCTTAATTCTAATGCCCTTGCTGGGCTGATTATCTCCAGTCTGATCTCTAAATATCTTGTTGGTACAGAGTTGTTTGTGTTCTCCCCCTTAGACTAGAAGCTCCCTGGGGGCAGGGACTGTTTTCTCCTTTCTTGGTATGCCCTGCACTTAGCACTGTACTTGGCATACAGTAGGTGCTTGTTGACTGACTAGAAAGCAGAAAAGCAGGACTGAGAGACAGAGGGAAGAGACTCTGGGCCTCCGGAGAGTGCCTCCAAGAGCACCTCCCTCCTCCATATCCAGCCAGCTCCCTGGCCTCCCAACAGCCACCACTTCCCAATGTGCTTCCTCCTTGTCGGGCATCAGAGGGCAAAGTCAGGGGCAGTGAGGAGATTCAGAGAATCCCAGGATGGCCCATAGATGGCTGCTGGGCCAAACTACACTTGGAGAAACTGAGGCCCAGAAGAGGAAGGCTTTCCTGCAGTGACACAGTGAGGGTCAGGAAAAGCTAGGATGCTTTGGTAGATGGCCAGCGGGGCTGAGAGTGTCCATTAGCAGACTCTGAAACAAGCCCTCGCCTCTAGGGAGCTGGCCGGATGTGGGCAGCCATCAGTCAAATGCATGTTGGAGGCCCATCCTGCCACTAGCAGGTTCTCCTAGGCCTTTGAAGCCAGAAGTATGGTGGGATAAACATCTGACAAACATCCTTGGACCTCCCCAGCCCACCCCTAAATGCTGCCAGGCCCACAGGCAGCAAGGTCCGCTGGAGCCCCAAGGCCACAGGCATTCTGGTCCCAGAGCCAAGGAGGGGATATCCCATGCAGAAGAGCCAGGTTTCCCTCGTCTTCTGTCCCAGGGTGGGCTGGCCAAGCCCCCAGAGAGGGAACTGACAACACTGGCCTTCCTCAGGCTCGGGCAACTTTGTCCTTCTCTGGTTCAAGGTTCTGCTGATGAAGGAACCGGAACAGGGGAAGGAAAGTGGCTAGTGAGAGCTGGGGCTGGGATGACGCAGCCTCAGAGGCCAAAGTCAGAGCCTTAGTGTGACTTGTCAGGGAAAGAGAACAGAGGTTGGGTTAAAAATGGATGGAGGACAGGACCCAGGCCCAGCCCTGCCCACTCCCTTCTGGATGAGGAGTGGCTGAAGGACCATCCAACACATGTTTTGTCTTGCCTTCTCTGAGGTTTCTGGCCCCAAGGGGCAGCAAACAAGCAGCCTGCTGTGGGGGAGCTGGGAGGTGAGGGCTGAGACAAGAGGAAGAGGCCAGGAGACTAGAAGCCCCATGGGTCTGGGTCAAGGCAGACCCAGAGGGAGACCCTGCTGGAGGTGAGGTGATCAAGAAAGGTGTCAGAGGGGAGGAGAGGGAGTGAGCTGAGGACAGGCAGGGAGGATCCGGGGCCTGCACTGGAGAAGGTGAAGGAGGAGGCTGAGCAGAAGGGGAGGCAGGGGCCTGCAGAGGTGTGGGAAAGTTCTACACCATAAGAGGGGCATGCGGTTGGGCTGGGGGAGTCTGGGGAGCTGGCTCAGTCTGGCTCCAGCAGTCAGGAGGAGTCTGGGTAGAGGCAGGAACCACAGCCAGCAGGCAGACCCGCTGATGCTCCTCCAAGGCCCGGAGCCAGAGCTTCACCTCTGCCTGCAGTGACCAAATCTCCTTCCGGAGGGCTTGGTTGTCTCTCTCCAGCCACTCGTGTTCCTGGTGCAGCTCATCCGCCTTATCCGTATGCTTCTGCCGGCTCCGCTGGGCCGCCACCCGGTTCTTCTGTCTCCGCTTCAGCTGTCTGTCCACCTCCCTGGGATCGGTCACCAGAAGTTTCCCTTTCTTGGAGGGGGGTGCCCCACTGCACAGGTGCATGGCCTGGTTCCTGATGGGAAGGCCAGGTGAATGAGAGACACAGGGTGCCCTCTTGCTGTCTGCAGCCTCCAAGTCCCCAGCTCGGCTTCAGGAAGCAAAGCCTTTAAATCTCTGGTGACCACTCCACCCCGAGCCCAGTTTCAGTTTCTCTGAAACCCTGGGGCTGCTCAGAATCCCGGGCTCCCGGGGTGCCCACGTGGTTGGACTTTCCTAATATGATCAAGTTTTCCGGGAAGGCAGTGGCCTGCCAGGGAGGGCCGGCCATGGACCAGGGGTAGAGAGCGCTCACCAAGGAGAGACTGAGATAGAGGGACAGCAGGGAAGGGAAAAGGCTGAGAGTTCTGAGAAGCTAGTAGAGGGGAGAGGGAGAGGGAGAGGGAGAGGGAGAGGGAGAGGGAGAGGGAGAGGGAGAGGGAGAGGGAGAGGGAGAGGGAGAGTGAGACGGAGACGGAGACGGAGACGGAGACGGAGACGGAGACGGAGACGGAGAGGGAGAGGGAGAGGGAGAGGGAGAGGGAGAGGGGGAGACGGAGAGAGAGAGAGGGAGAGAGGGAGAGAGGGAGAGAGGGAAAGAGAGAGAGTCACTGGTTTTGCAGTATGAAGACCTAGGTTTTAACCTACCTCTGATACTACCTGTGTTGGTAAATCACTTGGGCAAATCACTTAACTTTTTGTTTCATTTGTAAAAATGAGGCGTTTGGGCTTTTTTTTGTTTTGTTTCTCAGTTTTATTAGGGCTCTAAATCTATGATCCTGTGGTCTATACTTAGCTAGGCTGGTGTTTGCACAGTCTTTCTAGCTTGGGAAGGCCTGCCACAGCTTGTGCTCTCCTGATAGAGTGCTGGACAGAAAACCAGGAAGACTGGAGTCTAATCCTCCCTGCCTCAGACGCTTACTTGCTGTGTGACCCTGAGAAAATCACATAGCCTCTGTCCTCCTCAGTTTCCTCTTCCGCAAAATGGGGATGATAATGGTACCTACCTATCTCCCAGGGTTACTGTGAAGGTCAAATGAGATAATAATTGAATGCACTTAGCACAGTGCCTGGCACCTGGTAAGCACTACATAAATGTTAGTTATTATGGTTATGAGTATTATTATATCCACACAACTAATAGCCATTGGAGAAGGAACTTAGTGGAAGAAAAAACACTAGCAGCCTGAAATATTCTTGCTCCCAGCTGGATGGTAGCAATCTTTTTGTTTTTACTATAATTAATCGGGTACAATAGGAGGTAGCAAAAATTGCCTCCTCTGTAAAATGGGGATGATAAAAGCACCTACGTCCCAGGGTGCTGTGGGAATCAAATAAGATAGTATTTGTGAAGATTGAGCACAGTGCCAGGCAACTTGTAAGTGTTATATAAGTGTTAGCTACCGTCACTATCATCCTCACCATCATCACCATCATTTATCATTAAGCTGGCCATGAGCAGGTCACGACAGGTGGTGAACAGGAAGGAGAGGAATGGGACACTTTCCACCTTACCCCTAAATCTGCTTCCCTGTGGATGTTTCATTGTATTCCATCACAGAATGAATTAGCCCTTCTTGGCTTCAGCGATAGGTCAGGCTCACAGAACTCCATTTCAAGAAGCATTTAAGCAAAAAGTGAGAAGAAAGTTCTTATAATCCCCTAATTATGTTATCCAAGGTGCATGAAAAAGATAATCGTGTGAGAATATGGCAAGCAGGAAGGCCATTGGGCTTTCAAAGGAACTCAATATAATCAGTCTAAAGAGAAATCCAAGGCTGACTTTAACTAACTGAGATACAGTGCTGTTCAAATAATTCATTTCTACAAGGCCAATTTCAGGCCAAGTCTGTCGAAGCCTGGCAGTTTCAGCATTCAAGCTACCACTAGAAATTCAACCTAGCAAAGAGCCAACTCTAATTTGGCAATGGGAAAGAACACACAGTATTGGAATAAGTTTTGCAACAGATGTACCCTTTCATCCAGAAAGATCTTTCCTTTGAAATATGGCTGGAAATTCTCCACTTCTGACCCAATCTTTTCTTTCACCACAGCATAGAGTGGGATGCCCAATTGGTCTAGCTGTGGTTTGAGAGCAGATAGTTCAGCTGCCTCCTAAGAGAAAAAGAAAGACAGGTTAATGGACACAAACACATATACACACAAACACACACACACATACCCACACCAACAATCTTCTTCCTCATTGATAAAAAGCTTCACAATCTCATCTTAATTCGTCAAAGAAAGCATAAAAAACCCCACTCCTTCCCCAAATCCAAAGATGTCACTTCCTGAGGGAGACCAGGGCTGAAAGTACCAATTGTCACTGGAACTGAGAGAAGGACAAAGACATTCTGTCTTCTTTTTACTGCCAAACAGCAGCTTGCTTACGTTTTATAACATTATTCAGTTAACGATGACCAACAAACAAGAAACTTGTTTTATAGGGTGACCCTGTCTGATTTGGATACACTGAGAAAGCACATGGAATATTTTGTTACCCTTATGGGCAAAGGCTTTCATGGTATAAATGGGAAAGGGGATGCTTAAAGTATTGCAGGAGATTTCACCATTGACAAAAGTATTTCATCATAGGCAAAGACCTTAGCATTGAAGGCCTTCCATAATTGGGCTCTAACTTATGTCTTCAATCTAATTAAGAAGGCAGCTTGGTGTTTTAGAGTCTTGACCTTGGAACAAGGAAGATATAAATTTGAATCCAATCTAGAATGCTTATTGTTTACTTGGATAAGTCACTTAATCTTTAAGAGTATCATTCACTCAGCAGGCATCAAGCATCCATAAAGTGCCAGGCACTGTGCTAGGCTCTTGGAATACAAACACAAAAATGAAAGGAACTGACAGTTTATTATGGGAAGCTTCAGTTTTCTCATCTGGAAAAAAGAGATAAGAATAGTACCCACCTCCTAGAACTGTGAGGATCAAATAAAACAAGATACAGAAAGCAAACTTAAAAGCCCCGTATAAAAGTGAGCTGCTGTGATTATCTCTCATTCTCATCTTGTAGTCAGTGGAATTCCAATAGGAACAGTCCTGGGACAGGTCCATATCCTACTATCATTCTTTTGTGTTTAATGTTTGGTGTAGACTATTGGGCAGGTGGAAAAATTGATTACTTTTTATGACTTTTATATTATTATACAGAGCCAGGCTCCTTGACTCTAAAGGCAATTCTATGGCCACCAGGCCACACTGCCTCTGACACAAACTGGCTGTGTAGCCCTGAGCAAGTCACTTAACTAACTTCAGTATCCTAGGTAACTGTTAAGACTTTAAATTCTAGTGAGGATCCTGACCTGCACTGGTAGAGGTGGCTGCCTCATCTGGTAAGCTTCCCAAATCAATGAAATTACACATCCACTTCCTATTCTTACTCCTATCATCACCATCATCATCATCATCATCATCATCATCATTATCTTCTTCTTCTTCTTCTTCTTCTTCTTCTTCTTCTTCTTCTTCTTCTTCTTCTTCTTCTTCTTCTTCTTCTTCTTCCTCCTCCTCCTCCTCCTCCTCCTCCTTTTTTATCTTCATCTCATCATCATCATGCTCTGTAAGAACACACTACTCCAGCCACATCAGTTCACTAAATATGCCTTGCAAAGTCCCATCACTTTGCCTTTTCCCTTCACATGGAATGCCTTTCCTCTTCTCCTTTCCTTTCAACCTCAACCCTAGCTATTCTTCAGGACTCAGCAAAAATTCCCACCTCCACACACAGCCTTCCCTGACAATTCTGTCCACACGGATTGAATTCAATATGACAAACATTTACTGAGTACTGGCCATGTTCAGATCCCTCTGAGCTCATTATGAAACCACTCAGTTGACACAATGTCTTGGGATATCTCCTGCATTAACATTTTATAATGTTATTTATTTCTGTACTATTTTAAAACTTTATACAAGTGTATGTCTTATCTCCTTAACTAGCTTTTGAGCTCTATAGGAACAGCTAGGTGTCACAGTAGACAGAGCCCTGGGCTCACCTTTCTGAGTTCAAATCTGGCCTCAGACACTTACTAGCTGTGTGACCTGGGCAAGTCACTTAACCCTGTCTGCCTCAGTTTCCTCATCTGTAAAAGGAGCTGGAGAAGGAAATAGCAAACTACTTCAGTATCTTCACCAAGAAAACCCCAAAAGGGGTCAGGGAGAATTGGATACAACTGAAACAACTGAACAACAAGGGCAGGAAACTGTGTCAATTATTCAGTCTACACAAAGGTAGGAGGGGATAGTTAACATACTATGATTATAGAGTCAGGATCAGAAAATACCTAGGTAGCCTAGAATTTTGGAATAAGTCAAATAGATGAAAAGTAGAATGAACTGCCTTGGCAGGTAATGAGCTCCCCTTCATTGGAGGTCTTCAAGGAAAGGCTGGATGATCACTTAATGGAGGGAATTCTTGTTGGACAAATCAAGGAGAATTAGAATACCTCTAAGGTCCTTTCTACCTCAGATTTGGTGAATCTGTATAGTTTTCTAACAGCTCTATGTACACAGTAAGAACTCAGTAGTTATTTGTTGAATGAATGAATTTCTATCAAAATAGGAGAGAAGTTGTATACTTGGAGAGATGGGGCTCATCTATTATAAGTCATGAAATACTCAGATCTTTTTCTCTATTATGCAAGTGCAATGCTAAAACTTCTCTTTTAGAAAGAAAAATTGTGAAGTATTGGTTCACAAGCCAGTTCGTGGTCAGGACACATGTGCCACAAAGCTCGAGCATCTCAGCAGGAAATTATATTCTATCTAGAACATACTTTTCTCTTGGTGGGAAGGTGAGGAATGAGGTGTGAAATGAGGCACATGCTGTCAAACATGGCCAATGTATCCTTTTGTTTTGCTTAACTGTATTTCCCTGTTAATAGGGAGGATTCTATTGGTGTGGGGGCAGGATTGGGGAATGATAGAGTGTGGATAAAACTTTCTAAAAAGTTACTGAAATCAAGGGAGTTTGTTTGCATTAAGGCAGGAGTGTTTTCAGTAACAGCCACATTGTGCAATGACCAACTTTGGAAGACTTAGCTCTTCTCAGCAATACAATAATCTAAGACAATTCCAAAAGACTCATGATGGAAAATGCTGTCCACATCCAGGGAAAGAAGTATGGAGTCTGAATGCAGATCGAAGCAGACTATTTTATCTTTTTTTTTCTTTCTCATGATTTTTTCCATTTTGTTCTGATTCTTCTTTCACAACATGACTAGTCTGGAAATGTTTAATATGACTGTACATGCACAGCCTATATCAGATTGCATGCCATCTTGGAGAAGGGTGAAAGGAAGGAGGGGGAAAATTTGGAACTCAAAATCTTATAAAAGTGAATGTTGAAAAATAAAAATGAATAAATAAATATTTTTTAAAGAGGCAAGAGTGTTTTGAAATATATTAACTCTGCTTCAGTAGGAGTTAGGTAATTTTGTTGTTGTTTATCGATAACTTGATTAAACAACAGACTGACTCAAATAAAGAGGGCATACACTACAAAGGGCTCACATTGCTTGGTACATAGTGAACTTTATCAGTCCATCATTTCCTTATTGGAGTCTTGCCTGGTAAGCTGAAAAGGTTTCTCTCATTTAGAGTAATCCATCTTTCACCATATACACCATATGAACTAATACTACATATATTTTCCCTCTAATTAGAAGGTGAAGGGCCCTCCCACCCAGAATCTCCACTTATGGAAGGTTCCCTGGGAAGCCATCTCTTCATTTATCACAAGGTTTCACTTCCCTAGATTTGTCCATCATGCCCCATCTTTTTTTTAGCTTCCTTTTATGTACCTTCCCTATTGGAATGTAAGCACCTTGAGGGCAGGAACTGCTTTTCTTTCTTTCTTTTTTTTAAAAAATAAATTTATTTATTTATTTTTAGTTTTCAACATTCACTTCCAAAAGATTTTGAGTTCCAAACTTTCTCCCCATCTTTCTCCTCCCCCCATCCCAAGATGACATGTAATTTGATATAGGCTCTACATACACATTCATATTAAATATATTTTCACATTATTCATATTGTAATGAAAAGTTAAAACCAATGGGAGAAACCATGAGAAAGAAGAAACAAAAAAAGGGAGAGAACGCAAATAATACGCTTCAATTTGCATTCAGACTCCATAGTTCTCTCTCTGGATGTGGACAGCATTTTCCATCATAAGTCTTTTGGAGTTGTCTTAGATCCTTGCATTGCTAAGAAGAAATAAGTCTATCAAAGTTAGTCATTGCACAATGTTGCTGTTACCGTGCACATTTGTTCTGGTTCTGCTCACTTCACTCAGCATCAGTTCATATAGGTCTTTCCAGATTTTTCTGAAGTCTGCCTGCATATCATTTCTTATAGCACAATAGTATTCCATTACATTCATATACTACAACTTGTTCCACCATTCTCCAATTGATGGGTATCCCCTTGATTTCTAATTCTTTGCTACCACAAAAAGAACTGCTATAAATATTTTTGTACATATGGGTCCCTTTTCTACTTCTGTGATCTCTTTGGGATACAGACTTAGAAGTGGTATTGCTGGGTCAAAGGATATGCACATTTTATAGCCTTTTGGGCATAGAAGAACTGTTTTTCTTTTTGCTTGCACTTATAGTTATCCCTTCCACATGGCGGGGGGAATGGAGGGAGAGGCTAGGGGCACCCTCCCTACTTCTTCCCATGAGCTGGCCCTTTTTTCATACCAGAGAAGAAATCTGAGGTGTTTACAGTACGTTACTGTAAAATTTGGGTTAAGTACATGATCATAAGCTCTGTGTGGTCTGCTGGCCTTTGCATGGCATCTGTGACTTCCACAAAACTTCCCCCAAATTTCCATTTAATTTCTTATGCCAACCTGTGATATATCAAAACTGCCACAAGAAAGTTGTGATGTGGAAGGGATAACTGTAAATTCCTACTGCTTAGGACAATTCTTGGCACACAGTAAGTTCTTAATAAATGCTTGTTGACTTGTGTATTATTCTGAGTCCCTTTATTAATTAATTTAACTGAAACTTTCATATATACACACACATATCCTCTTCACTCATCCCCTGGAAACCAAAAATGTCCATAACACACCACCATTTAATTAATGTTGGCAGTTCTTTTCTAACTTCTCAGCTCACCCTACTTTGAAAGTGAAAGAAATTGGCACAAGCTCCTAAAACGCCATTGCTGTTTAGAGGCAACACCCAACAAATGTAAATGGGAGTTGCTCCCTTGGTACAATCAGAGGTTCCCTGTATCTTGCCAAGAAAACCTAGCCCAGCCTACCTAGGATAGGTAGGGAGGGCACCCAGGCAAGACTGAAACATCCATGTAGGAAATCCCTTTAGGTCAGGGAGTGGGCAAACTAAAATATGAATGTCATTTTCACTATTACTAATTAGGACACAAAGTGTGCCAAACTGGAAATGACTCAAGATTGCTAACAATTAGAGCTATCCAAAGTGGTATGGGCTGCCTTGCATAATAGTGAGTTCCAATCACTAGGTCTTCAAACAAAGGCTCATTTGGGTATGTTTCAAAGAGGATGCCTACTCAGAAGCAAGTTTGGACCAGATGGCCTTTGGGCTCCTTTCCAACTCTGATAATCAATCAATCAATGAGCATTTGTTAATATGTGTGTATGTGTATATATTTTCTATGTGTCACATGGGCTAAGAGCTGCGGATCCAAGTACACTTAGGAACTTAGGTTCCAAAAGGAAATGTTAAGGACATATAGAATTATACATAAAATAAATGTGAAGAGAATAAATGCAAAATAGCTAAATATAAGATAGTTTGGGAGGGAAGACAGCAGCTGAGGGGATCAGAAGAAAATTCCTGTAGAACATGGTGCTTGGACTTAGTCCTGAAGGAACAAAAGGATTCGGTGGGGTAGAAGTGAGGAGGAAGCATATTCCAGACTCAAGAGCAGCCAGCGTAAAGCACAGAGACCAAAGATGGAGTGTTTGCTGTGTGTGAGGGAAAAAGAGAGAAATCTTATTTGACTGAATTACAAAGTGCTGGACAGGCAGTGATATACAATGTGGTTGGACAGATAGGTGGGAAGATGGGGCCAGAATCAAGGTGACAGAATGAGAAGAATCATTTTTGTCTAGTTCACCCAGAATACCTCCACAACCATCTAGAACTCTGACAGACCAGATTCTGACTAAGAAAGCCAAGAAGTAACAATGAGTCATTTTATTCAGTCTGGGGCAGCTCAGGAAGACAGACCTAGAAAGGTCTGCTTACAGTGGAGCAGGGACTGGCTAGAGATGAGTGCAGTGCCATAGAAGGGAACATTCTAGCACCCAAGGATGGACAGGGGGCATGAGTAGGAAGCACTGAAGCAGAGAGAGATCCCAGGTGACCCCTCAAGTAGAACTGGGTGTAAGAACTAGTGTTATTTGGTATTTCTCTGCTGCTTATTACCCAATTCCAAACCACAGATCCAGGGCAGAGAGGAGTGGTAGTGAGCAAACGGGACCCTAACCACGTACTGAGCGAGGAACAAGTTCTGGAAACATACCTGTGTGGCTCTAAGTCCAGGAGGAGAATGGTGACTCAGTTTTTGAGTCCTGGACATAAGCCTGTGGTAGAATAACCAGAGCAGGAGACCAAGACTAAAGGGGAGCCAGTAGTTCAGCGGCTAGGGACCTGCAAAATCTCCCAGAGGGCTAACAGTTACTGAGTCCAGCAACAGTTTACTGAAACTCAACCACACCTCAACCACTGAACCACTGAAATGTAAATAAACCAACAGATCCATATCAGGGTCAGAAACTTGCAGAGCTCAGACCAGGAGGGCAGTGAACAGAATTCCCTGAATCATACCACTTGGAGAGCAATGAAAACTTGCAGGCCCTCAGACTGAGATGTGAAAGCAGCAGCAGGATGTAAGAGGGCAGAAGCTCAGGCCAGACATCACTCCCAGAAGTGTGCAGAGCCCAGTACTAATATAAAATTCAAAGTCAAGAAGTAGTACGGAACAATGAAAAGAGAAGAACCTGACCATAGTTATTGCGGTGACAAGGAAGCTCAAGACACAAACACAGAAGAAGATAATGTCTCAAAAATATTTACAAGCAAAGCATCAAGGAAAAATGATTAGACCCAAGTCCAACAAGAATTCCTGAAAGTTTAAAAAAGTGATTAAAAAAGATTTTAAAAATATTTTTATAATTCAAAAAGGAGTGCTAGTGGAAAAATGGGAAAAGTGAGAGCTATGCAAGAAAATTATGAAAAAAAGAATTAACAGCTTGGTAAGAGAGGTACCAAACCTCACTGAAGAAAATTAGAACTGGCCAAATGGAAGCTAATGACTCCATGAGATATCAAGAAATAATAAAACAAAGTCAAAAGATGGAAAAATAGAAGAAAATGTGAAATATTTCATATAAAGATAAGTTGGAGCTGGGTTATGAAAGGCTTTTAAAAGCTAAACAGAGGAGTTTGTATTTGATTTTTAGAGATCATTGGGTTTTTTTGAGTAGAAGATGACATGCTTAATAAAATTACCTTGCTGGCAATGTGGAGGATACACTGCAGTGGACAGAGCCTTGAGGAGGGTTCAGTTGGATTTGGAGTGTGGGGCTTGGGAGGCAATCAGGATTAAGTGACTTGCCCAGGGTCACACAACTCATAAGTGTCTGAGGATGGATTTGAACTCAGGTTCTCCTGAAACCAGAGCCAATGCTCTATCCACTGCACCACCCAGCTGCCCTGGATTTTGTGCTTTTGATTCAGGATTACTCGAATGTGAGATCTGAGTTGTAGAATCTGTAAGAATAGCAGCACTTCCCCTCCCACTCCCAAAATCAGTCCCCACTTCACAGGATCACAGATTTAAGGACCCTAGAGGCCATCGAGCCCAACGCTCTCATTTTATAGTTGAGGAAATTGAGGCCCAGAGAAACTAAATGACTTAGGAACTCACTGCTCTTCACTTGATGAATGGGTGACCGTGTCAGACAGCACCTTGTACCTTGTGGGTGTTTAGCCAATGTCTATAGAGTTTGGCCAAAGTTGGAGTTTTAGGAGATAGGAGCTGCAAGAACCCTGGAGAAGACAGTAGTAGTGGGGTTGCTTTTTGCACAGGAAGATGTCCCTCATAGTTCTCACTAGAAAGATGGCTGGAGAGGGAAGGGATGCCTGTGGCTCTAGGGAGAATTTTTAAGAAGCATCAGAACAGTCAGAAATGCTCACATGTGCAGTAAGGTGCGATGGCTGTGCAGCTGGCCAAGTCCAGAGGTCAGCTAAGTCTGGCAGGACAGTCAGTGTTTGCGGTGACTGGTGCATATC